>NC_053024.1:30083419-30104170 GCF_003073215.2 Triticum urartu
AAAACAACACACAACCACAACCAAAAAAAACAAAACAAAACAGACCCCCCAACCCCCAAAAAAAAACCACACACCCCAAAACGAACCACACACAAAAGCAAGAAACACAAAAAAACGCAACAGTCCGCATCCACACCAACAACAACCCCCAACAATTCAACAGCGCATGACCAAAAACAACTAAGCCACACAAAAACCAACAATCACCAAACATCACAAACCAAAACCACCAAACCACAACAAAACAAAGCAAAAACAAAGCACACAACGGACCAAAAAAAAAGAAAACACAAAAGACACCGCAGGCCAAACCCCACCGCCCAAAAGACCACCGCAACCCCAAAGAACCACAAACCCCAAAATCCCAACAACACCCAACCCCACCACAACACAACAACCCCGTCCAACGCAAATCACCCCAGACCAATAACAAAACACAAAGAAACGAACACAGCAAAAACACAAGACAAAACCACCAAACCAGCCTTCAAAAAACAAAACCCAAACAACCCACACACACGACCCAAAAAACGAAAACCCCAACAACCCAGAGTATCGATGTTCTGCAGGCCAAATTCTCTTGGAGTCTTGATTCATCTAGCATCGTTCTAGACCATCTCGTCTGCAGTGTTCTTATATCCTCTGCGTCGACGACGCACCTCTTCTGCCGTGGGGCAGATTAGTACAGAGGCTGAGAATATCATCTGTGAAGGCGAACGCCATCAATCCCACATAAAGATGTACCTCCACCCCAAGAGGTGTCTCTTGAATTCAGATTCCAATTAAAGTCACTTCTGACCACTGTCGACAGTTATCTTAAGGCGCGCAAAAATACCGCTTCGATCAAATTGCTCGACTCTAGGGCCGAAGCCGCCATCTGAAGACATCGCCCCTAGCCTTCAGCTACATGTAAAGCCCTCCCTGTCCCAAAGCAATATATCTAGAATTAATCAAATCAACAGTTATTATCTGAAGGCAATCCTGCGCACCCTATCAGCTTGCCTAAAAGGATTATGGCACCCAAAAGTAAGAAGTTGAGTAATGCCAATGGGACCGACAAAGCCAGCCATGTGAAAACAGACAAGTTCGAAGGGATCCGAGTCCCGTAGATCTGAACATTGATCAATGCGAGGGGTTCACCTCTCCGCCATCGTCCCATCTTCTCCTGCACCTAACCACAGGCACCGCATTAAGTGTCCTTTCTGACTTGACGCCCTCCGATCCGCTCATGACATGCTTCCTTCGTTTGCCAGGGTGTGCCGAGAGTTCACTCAATGCCCAGCATGCCAAACGAACCCTCACGAATGCCTAGACCAGGGACTTCTGAAGATCTTTTGACATAAGAGAAAAATACGGACAAGCATCTGTGTACAACTACAGACCCATGCGAAATCACTACCACGCATACAAAAATCATCTTTCGGATATGACCCGTCACAATAACTAGAGAACGCTCGCTCAGACCTCACCCTAGACACCAAAAAAGGCCCAACGCATAAATTTTCCAAATACTTCAGACTCATGTTTACATCACAAAGCATTTCGAAGACAGACATCTATAAGTTGAAAGCCAAGGATTCAACAAGCATGACTTTATCCATGTGTTGATCACCTTGAGATACAAAATGCAACATCTACATAGACCACCCAATACCTTACCCTTTTACCAGTGTCAGCAAATGTGATGTGGCTCTTTAGTCGAATGGACGTAGGTTGAGTCCATAAGAAGGCTTCTATTTGCCAGTACAGTGTGATTTGTACACCCACTATCAATAATCCAATTCCTCGAAGACCTCTGAAGATAGCTTGCATACCTACAGATGCAGATTAAGCGGAAAAATAAGACTATCACCAGCCGCATTGTGCAAGCAAAAACACCCTACCCATTTGAAAGAACACGAGAAAGCGTTAGGAAAGCCTTAGATACCAAGAATATAGCACTATAGTATACCGGGAGCAAAAGTAGCAAGTGATTCAAGAAACGACAAATAACATCCCAAGTAAGACCATCGAGGCATATTGATCTTCCGCCACCTACAAGATGTATTACGAGGGGCCCCAAGCACTAACCGATAAGACAACGATAACTTTAGTTTATCTGCTGGAGACCCTCACCTCAAAAAGAGAGAGATTCAATACCTTTCTCTACGGCCACCCACAATCTTCAACCGTGGCGTTAGACAGCAATAAGTCCTACAGACCCCATGCCAGCGGCCATACATAGGAGAACTATAAGGCTTTGGAGCCCTAGACAAAGCCCCGATCCACTGCAGGCCACGACAATAGGAAAATACTCCAAAAGAATAAACGAAACACTCCGCTTTTATCTTATGCCCACATGGCGGTTCCTGAAACCGCTTAAAAACACATCCTCCCTATTCATAATGCCTGAGTATGGTTTCCTGCAAAACAATTTGCGTTCGTGCGACTCAGGTGAGTCCTCTGTCTGTATGACAGCCTTTAGGACCGCTATGAGCCTTTGGTCTGAGGTTTGTCTTCTTCACGTAAGAGGTGTCCATGATAGACATTCATCAGGAAGATCTCTCCAGAACCTTTTCGACCCAGATCTTCTCCATAAGCGCGTCCATTCCTGCAGTTAGTACCAATGTACCTGCAAACAACTTCACATTCTGTTCTTAAACAAGTTATAGTTTGCTCAAGGAATTCATCAATGAGAATGAACGCCGCTCTCCAGAAACCCCGCTGACCAGCTAGCTTGGACATGGATTTGCTTGAAAGATTCCTATGCAAGCAACCCAAGCACATAGCTATTTGCCCAGAACCCCGAACCCACCGGCCTCAGACCTCACACGGATTGCACGAATAAAACCCATCCCACAGCTCATTGCTTTTTACGCTAAACAGAAAACCGCCCCAAACACCCACGTCACGCCATTAACCTCGAACAACCAGAAGTGTCTCCCGGTTCAGAATCTCTGCCAGTCTTTCTGAAGGAACAAACCTCCACCCAATAAGTGCTCTGCTGCCTCTTCACAACCACGCACATCCTAATCCTGACATATCACACGAGCTTATACAGCCATCTAATCCTCTCAACCACTAGCCAATTCCCTCATCAGCATAAGAGCCAAGTGTAGTCAACTCCGCAGAGGGAGTAGCTAAACTACACCCACTATCACAGTCTGACCGATCCCTACCCTGCAACCAGACACAAGATAGAGCAGTAAAGAAACATCATCATCCCAGCCAAGCCCCGCCCACCCGAAGTAGCATTATCCCAACCAAGCCATCAATGCATTTCCAGAAGCAATGCGTGGCATTCAACATTCCCCTCCTTACCTGAGCGGACACACACTGCTTCTCAATATATGGCACTACGAAACGTGAACGCCATTATACCTATTCAATGAAATCTATCATGAACACCGCTCTCAAAATTTCTCTCCACCCACAGATAAACATTAAGCTTGCACTTTGAGGCACTAACATCCACATTAGCGAAAAGCTATCTGCAATGTTCTTGACGAGAGTATTGTCAATGAGCAACTTTCAAGAGTTCCTGAATACTCTACACGAGTGGAAACATATATTTTAGTCTTCAATAAGGATATCAGCCTCAAGTCATTCCAGCCAAGCCCATCCCACCGACAAATATCAGCTTCTAGTCTAACAGTTTTTGCAATATGTTCCATTCGCTTCTTGGATAAGGCGTTCAAATATGGACAACTGATTCTAAGCTCAAAGCTCGTTACACTAGGACTCACGAGCTGGGTAACAAAGCACCAGAAAATACACCGACAAAAACAACAACGCACCTTAATGACGACAAAAGCCCACGGAACAACCTCAACACCCTCCTCCAACCGCCTAAACGGCCGCCCACACCAACCCGACACGAATCCCAACCTAGAATGTCCTTCCGCCACATAGCATAGTCCAGCACACGCAACTCCCAATGTGCCGCATCCAGCGCTCCCCCACAGATAAATACCACACTCTCAGCAAGCAGCCACGTGCCAACACGGACACAAAAACAGTACACAGCATACCCACGCGGTACCAGCGAGTAGTCCTTTACGATCATAGATGCAATCAAGGATAAAAAGGTCGAAGAAGTGCATGGTAAACGCCAGAAGAAAATAACATAACAAACAACACCAAGTCGTCTTCAGTGTTGAAGATGGACTTGGCAACGTATGCTTGGTAGCCAGACTTGCAGCGCCTGAGTCGGACTCCTCCTCAGACTCCACCTCCGCCTCCTCAGAAGCGGACTCCTCCTCTGAATCCATTTCCTTGCCAACAAACGCACGTGCCTTGCCAGATGAGCTCTTCTTGTGTGATGAAGACTTTGAGGAAGACTTGGAAGAAGACTTTGAGTATTTCTTCTTCTTCTTCTTGTCGTCAGAGTCATATTCCTTGCTCTTCTTCTTCTTTTTGTTCTCATTGTCCCACTGTGGACACTCAGAGATGAAGTGGCCAGGTTTCTTGCACTTGTGACATGTTTTCTTCTTGTAGTCATGAGCAGAAGCTTCATCATTCCTTGAGCTTGATCGGGAAGACTTTCTGAAACCTTTCTTCTTGGTGAATTTTTGGAACTTCTTCACAAGCATAGCAAGTTCCCTTCCAATGTCTTCAGGATCATCCGAACTGCTGTCAGATTCTTCTTCAGATGAGGAGACAGCTTTTGCCTTCAAGGCACGAGTTCGCCCATAGTTTGGACCGTAGATATCTCTTTTCTCAGAAAGCTGAAACTCATGTGTGTTGAGCCTCTCAAGTATGTCAGACGGATCGAGTGTCTTGAAATCAGGACGTTCTTGAATCATCAGGGCTAGGGTGTCAAACGAACTATCAAGTGATCTCAGCAGTGTCTTGACGACTTCATGCTTGGTGATCTCAGTGGCGCCGAGGGCTTGAAGCTCATTTGTGATGTCAGTGAGTCGGTCAAATGTGAGCTGGACATTCTCATTGTCATTTCGCTTGAAGCGGTTGAAGAGGTTGCGAAGGACACTGATTCTCTGATCTCTCTGGGTTGAGACGCCTTCATTGACCTTGGAGAGCCAGTCCCAGACCAGCTTAGATGTTTCCAAAGCACTCACACGGCCATACTGTCCTTTGGTCAGATGACCACAGATGATATTCTTGGCAGTAGAGTCCAGTTGAACGAACTTCTTGACATCAGCAGCAGTGACACCTTCTCCAGCCTTGGGAACGCCGTTCTTGATGACATACCATAGGTCGACGTCAATGGCTTCAAGATGCATGCGCATCTTATTCTTCCAGTAGGGATATTCAGTTCCATCGAAGACGGGGCACGCAGCGGAGACTTTAATTATCCCTGCAGTCGACATAGCTAAAACTCCAGGTGGTTAAACCGAATCACACAGAACAAGGGAGCACCTTGCTCTTATACCAATTGAAAGTGTCGTTATATCGACTAGAGGGGGGGTGAATAGGCAATTTTTATGAAAGTCTTTAGAACATGGGAGTTTTGAAGGCAAACGATAAATTAAACCTATTACCATGCAGCGGAAGGTAGACTACACTAGACAAACCATAGTCAAGTATTCAATGAAGTGAAAGCACAAAGACTAATAGCAGCTAGGTAGTAAGGATCAGGTAGGAAGATATTGTGGAGCCAAACAGAACACGCAGTCACTCAGTGAAGACAAATGATAGAGCAAACATACAATGACTTCACAAGGAGGAACAATAAGTAAAGTGAACTGAAGATGAAACCAGTGACTCGTTGAAGACAATGATTTGTTGAACCAGTTCCAGTTGCTGTGACAACTGTACGTCTGGTGGAGCGGCTAGGTATTTAAACCTTAGGACACACAGTCCCGGACACCCAGTCCTGAACACGCAGCTCAGGACACCCAGTCCTCACCGTATTTTCCTTGAGCTAAGGTCACATAGACCTCGCCCAATCACTCTAGTAAGTCTTCAAGGTAGACTCCCAAACCTTCACAGACTTCGTTCATCGGCAATCCACAATGTCTCTTGGATGCTCAGAACACGACGCCTAACCGGCTGGAGGATGCACAGTCCTCAAGTGTAATAAGTCTTCAGATCACACAGACAAGAAGACTTAAGTGATGCCCAATTCTCTCTGGCTCTGGTGGTTAGGACTTTTATCCTCACAAGGAATTCTCTCTCAAAGGCTTCGAGGTGGGTTGCTCTCAAACGATAAAAGTCGTACTTTCAATCTGAGCAGCCAACCATTTATGGTTGTAGGGGGTGGGCTATTTATAGCCACTTGGCAACCCGACCTGATTTGTCCGAAATGACCCTGGGTCACTAAGGAACTGACACGTGTTCCAACGGTCAGATTTCAAACTCACACGGCAACTTTACTTGGGCTACAAGCAAAGCTGACTTGTCCGACTCTGGACAATATTCGCTCTCATAGTCTTCACTCGAAGACATAGGTTTTTGGTTTAGGCATCACTTCAGTCATTCTGACTGGTTCTCTTGGACCCCACTTAACAGTATGGTGGTTCCTATGACTCAACACAAAATAAAAAAGAACTACGAAAGATCTAAGTCTTCGAGCTCCATAGGGTTCATATCGTGTCTTCTCTTGTCATAGTCTTCAATGTGAATATCTTCATATACCACCTTTGACTTCAATGTCTTCATTCATTTTTAGGGGTCATCTCTGGTAGTAAAACCGAATCATGCGGGACTTCTACCTGTGTTATCCTGCAATTCTCACAAGCACATTAGTCCCTCAACTAGGTTTGTCGTCAATACTCCAAAACCAACTAGGGGTGGCACTAGATGCACTTATAATCTCCCCCTTTTTTGGTGATTGATGACAAACTAGTTGAAGTTTTCAACGGGGAATATAATATGTGAAACTGTAAAGGATAAGGAATTGTCTTCATAAGTTGCAAGGGCTCCCCCTGAAGATGTGCATATAAGTTAATTTGCTTTTGGAATGCAAATGCACATGGCAGGTGGTACTTGTGGAGATCCACTTCAACTTATGATGACAATCCACTATGCATGTGAAAGTATATGAAGATAATGCCATGCATAATGGAAAATGGACGTCTGTAGAATGAGCTAAGTGCGGAATTTATGTCGCACATGCGGAATTTATCTTTGCAAAACAAGGTGGAAAATAAGTAGCAGACGACCATCTAGTTTAAGTGTTACGACTCATAAGAACCAAATGTAGCAAAAAATGAGAGTTGTAAGCACGAAGCAAAATATAAGGCACCCGCCCATATGAACCCGCTTGAAGACTATCAATCTCATATGCTTCTCCCCCTTTTGTCAGTAATGACCAAAAAGGTTTGAAGACATAGAGCCTCTACTCATTCCCATGAGGAGTAGGTGAAGTAGCAGGGTTGTTGGTGTTGTTTGGCGGTGCAGAAGAGCTCGGAGGTGCTGAAGGAGGTGGCGGTGAAGTAGCATCGTCTTCTTCCTCAATAATTCTGGCAGTCACTGTGGCAGCAGAGGAAGAGAACTCAGAGTCTTCAAGGGATGGAGTTCCTAGCAGCACAGCCCTTCGAGGAGGTGTGGAGTCAAACTTGAATCTCTCAGTGAAGCCATCCTCTTGAAGATCAGCTTCAGAAAGCATCATCGTTAGCCCTTTCCATGTGCGGCGACAGGTTTCATGGGCAATGAAAGCATTCTTGGTGGCAAGATTTCGAGTGCGATTAACATCCACCAAGAGGCTTTTCATCTGACGCTTCAGCCAGTCATGATGCCTATCTTGTTTCTGATGTAGAGCCACAAGAAGCTCTCGGTCGTTGAGAACACGAGTGCGCTTCTTGGGTCTTGGAGCAGTGGCACTGTCAGTGGCTTCAGTGGAAGCAGGGTGTGGTGCACGTGTAGTGCCAGCCAAAGGATACACCCGAGAAACTGCTTCAACGCCTTCAACGTTCTGTGTAAAACTCTGATGTTCTGCATTCTGAAGACTTAGAGGTTGCTTGGCAGGCTCAGAATATATGGCTTCAGTAGACATGTCCACGTCAGGCAAGAAGATCCGATGGTTGCGGGCTGAGGGCTGATAAGAGATGGCGGAGTGTAGCTTGATCAGCCGCATGACCCAAGGGGCATAGAACTTCAAACCAAACAGATCAATGCCTGATGCAGCAAGTTGGCGTATGAAGAAGTCCTGTGCATTGAAGCATTTGCCATGAAGTATATACAAGACCAAAGTCTTCATTGCACCCTGAAGCTTGGCATTTGGAGAGTGCCCTATGATAGGCCAGAGAGTTCGCCTGATGATGTGATAGATGGTTCTGGGCAGGTACTCAAGGTCTTCAACGAAGAACTCTGTGGGATACGCAGCATCTTGGGGCAATGGCTTCATCATGCTGAGCATCTGACTCATATCAGGTTCTGGCCACTGAAAGATGCTCTCAATAGCTTCAGCATGCAGCTGACAGCCTTGCTCGAAGAGATCGCCAGGAGTGGGTAAGCCAGTGAGCTCAATGATGTCAAATGCATTGGCTTCGTGATGAACGTTGCCAGTCATCCACTCCAGGACCCAAGTCTTCGGATCTCTGCTGTACCCTCTGATGTGAAGTGTGACATAGAATTGAAGTAGCAGCTCTTCATTCCAATGCTCTTCGTCAGTAATGAATGGCAGCAGTCCAACTTCCTTGAAGCAATCTAAAGCTTCTTCCAGACAGGGCAGACCAGCTATAGCTTCAACGTCAAGGCGCTTGTGTGGGAAGATGCGACCTTGGTTGTAAAGAATGCAAGAGTAATAGCTTCGCTGAGGATAGCTCCAGAACCGATCAGATGATATCCTTTCCCTTGAGTAGGGGTTCCTGGAGCTATTGAAGAACGTGTTGTCTGCCCTGAAGCCATTGATGTTGAAGGAGCCAGGTGCTAATGCAGGACCTGGAAACCTTGGCAGTCTTGGGATTGGCTTCTGGACCTGAGGCCTGTGCTCAACATGATAGTTGAATTGGGGACCGGCAGCAGACTCAGGAACAGAAGTGGCGGGATCAGTGGCTTCGCTGTCTTCTGAAGCTTTTGCTGGGGAGGGCTCCACATTAGCTTCGTTGTTGGTTGTGGCAGCCTCAAGATTTTCATCCTCCACTTGACTAGCTGGAGGGTCGGTCACAGGCACGTTCTCCTGGAGAACTGCTTCTTGGTGGAGCAGGGGAGTGGGATCTTGTGGTACTTCTTCTTCTGCGGCTGATGCAGCCGGAAAGTCTTCAGAAGAGACTTGAGGCCTTGGACCTTTGCGAATCCTGCGGAACGCAGACGGCGCCTGTGGAGTTGGAGTGGGCTGGGCCTCATAGTCTTCTTCCTCTTGTGGGCGATCCACCCATGAAGCATCCTATGCAATTGGCGTCAGTGGACGACCAATGCTGATGAGTTCGCTATTTTCTAACTGAGGAAGGACTGCATCATCTTCTACATTGTCATGATGACCAATGTCTTCAGCAGCGATGGGATCAGCTGCTGGAATGTCTTCAGCTTCAGGAGCCTCTGTGGAAGCAGGCTCATGAACTGTCAGTTGACGTTCTGCGTCAGGATGAACCATAGAAATTGGTTCAACTATCAAGGGCTCTATGGGAGCAGCCCGAGCTTTCTTGGTCTTTCGCTTTTTCTTGGTGGGGGCAGTAGGAGAGTCTTCAGAGTGTTTCCTCTTCCTGGCTTCAGCCTCAGCAGTTCTTGTCTTCTTGAGCTCTGAAGCTGTTGAAAGGCTCTTTGGCTTCGAGCCAGTCATTCTTGTTGGGAAGACAATCGGAACTGCTTCTTGCCTTGGTGCATCAGTTTCAGCCGTATTAGGCTTCTTCTTCTTCTTTGCGGCCATCCTGGGGTCGATGCCAGGACGCCCAAGTGCCTTGCGCTTCTCAGCCTCATTATAGGCTTGCACACATCTGTCAGCCAGAGTCTTCATGCGCTCACGCGAACCCTGAGCTTCTGCACGCTTCTTCACAAAGGCTTCCTTGAGCTCGTGCATCATTGTCTTGAAGTTCTTCACTTCTTGCACGCTGAGCTTGGCCATATGCTTCTTGAACTGAACCTTTTCATAGTCAATCTTCTGCTTCAGCTCAACAATGCGCTGGGCAATAGCAAGTTCTGAAGCAATTGCGCCTTGGAAGGCGACCCTGAGGCCAATGGGTAGCTGCAGATCTTCAAAGCTGATGTTTGGCGTGTCAAACCACTCATCAATGAAGTTGTGGATGATGGTGACATCAAAGAGAGGCAGATCATTGAAGATTTCTTCTTCTTTTTTGCTCTTGATGAGTTGCTCAAGAGCGTCATCTGCAAGATCTTCATCACTTGACAGATCAATGTCGTCGTTGCGCAAAATGGCAGCAGCTGTTAGCTCTTGGCCAGTGTGAGGCAGAGGCATCTTGGCCTTCTGGGGCTTGGAGACGCGTGATAAGTCTTCAGACTGCACACTGTCTTCAGGAGGTGCAGTTGCCAGTGGCTTCGCCCTTGAGACTTTTGGTGAAGGGGCAGGTTTTGAAGCTTTAGGCTTCTTCAGCTTCTTTGTCTTCAGAGCTGCAGGAGCTTCTTCTGATTCAGTGTCAGTTGCAGGCTCATTCACTGCAGTCCCATGAACTAAGATGTAGGTGATGAGGCCTTCAAGGTTGGCGAAAGGACCGATGACATTGGGTTCAGCATCTCGTGTGCCATCTGCCCTTAGTGCTGAGATGTAAGTGCATCTAGTGCCACCCCTAGTTGGTTTTGGAGTATTGACGACAAACCTAGTTGAGGGACTAATGTGTTTGTGAGAATTGCAGGATAACACAGGTAGAAGTCCCTCATTGATTCGGTTTTACTACCAGAGATGACCCCTAAAATGTATGAAGACATTGAAGTCAAAGGTGGTATATGAAGATATTCACATTGAAAGACTATGACAAAAGAAGACACGTTATGAAGCCTATGGAGCTCGAAGACTTAGATCTTTCGTAGTTCTTTTTCTTTTGTGTTGAGTCATAGGAACCACCGTACTGTTAAGTGGGGTCCAGGAGAACCAGTCAGAATGACTGAAGTGATGCCTAAACCAAAAACCTATGTCTTCGAGTGAAGACAATGAGAGCGAATCTTGTCCAGAGCCGGACAAGTCAGCTTTGCTTGTAGCCCAAGTAAAGTTGCCATGAGAGTTTGAAATCTGACCGTTGAGACACGTGTCAGTTCCTTAGTGACCCAGGGTCATTTCGGACAAATCAGGTCGGGTTGCCAAGTGGCTATAAATAGCCCACCCCTACAACCATAAACGGTTGGCTGCTCAGATTTCAGTGCACGGCTTTTGTCGTTTGAGAGCAACCCACCTCGAAGCCTTTGAGAGAAATTCCTAGCGAGGAGATAAAGCCCTAACCACCCAGAGCCAGAGAACTTGGGCATCACTTAAGTCTTCTTGTCTGTGTGATCTGAAGACTTATTACACTTGAGGACTGTGAATCCTCCAGACGGTTAGGCGTCGCGTTCAGAGCATCCAAGAGACATTGTGGATTGCCAGTGAACGAAGTCTGTGAAGGTTTGGGAGTCTACCTTGAAGACTTACCAGAGTGATTGGGTGAGGACTATGTGACCTTAGCTCAAGGAGAATACGGTGAGGACTTGGTGTCCTGAGCTGCGTGTTCAGGACTGGGTGTCCGGGACTGTGTGTCCTAAGGTTTAAATACCTAGCCGCTCCAACCAGACGTACAGTTGTCACAGCAACTGGAACTGGTCCAACACATCATTGTCTTCAACGAGTCACCTGGTTTCATCTTCACTTCCTTTTTCTTACTGTTACTCATTGTGAAGCCATTGCATGCTTGCTCTATCTTTTGTCTTCACAACGTGAATGTATGATCTGTTTGGCTTCATAACTTCTTCCTACCTGATCCTTATTACACTGCAGCTGTTTGTCTTTGTGCTTTCACTCTATTGAATACTTGACCATGGCTTGCCTAGTGTAATCTAACTTCCGCTGCATAGTAATAGGCAAAATCTTCGTGTTTGTCTTCATAACTCCCACGTTTTGAAGACTTTCATAAAAATCGCCTATTCACCCCCCCTCTAGTCGATATAACGCACTTTCAATTGGTATCAGAGCAAGGTGCTCCCTTGTTCTGTGTGATTCGGTTTAACCACCTGGAGTTTTAGCTATGTCGACTGCAGGGATAATTAAAGTCTCCGCTGCGTGCCCCGTCTTCGATGGAACTGAATATCCCTACTGGAAGAATAAGATGCGCATGCATCTTGAAGCCATTGACGTCGACCTATGGTAATGTCGTCGAGAACGGCGTTCCCAAGGCTGGAGAAGGTGTCACTGCTGCTGATGTCAAGAAGTTCAATCAGGACTCTACTGCCAAAAATATCATCTGTGGTCATCTGACCAAAGGACAGTATGGCCGTGTGAGTGCTTGAAGACATCCAAGCTGGTCTGGGACTGGCTCTCCAAGGTCAATGAAGGCATCTCAACCCAGAGAGATCAAAGAATTCGCAATCCTTTCGCAACCTTCAACGCTTCAAGAAATGACAATGAGAATGTCCAGCACACATTTGACCGGCTCACTGACATCACAAATGAACTTCAAGCCCTCGGCGCCTGAGATTACCAACATGAAATCGTCCAAGACGCTGTGAGATCACTTGATAGTTCGTTTGACATCCTGGCCCTGATGATTCAAGAACGTCCTGATTTCAAGATACTCGATCCGTCTGACATACTTGAGAGGCTCAACACACATGAGTTTCAGCTTTCTGAGAAAAGAGATATCTACGGTCCAAACTATGGGCGAACTCGTGCCTTGAAGGCAAAAGCTGTTTCCTCATCTGAAGAAGAATCTTACAGCAGTTCTGATGATCCTGAAGACATTGGAAGGGAACTTGCAATGCTAGTGAAGAAGTTCCAAAAATTCACCAAGAAGAAAGGCTTCTGAAAATCTTCACGATCAAGCTCAAGGAATGATGGAGCTTCTGCTCATGACTACAAAAAGAAAACATGTCACAAGTGCAAGAAAACTGGACACTTCATCCCAGAGTGTCCACAGTGGGACAATGAGAACAGAAGGAAGAAGAAGAGCAAGGAATATGATTCTGACGACAAGACGAAGAAGAAATACTCAAAGTCTTCTTCCAAGTCTTCCTCAAAGTCTTCATCAGACAAGAAGAGCTCATCTGGCAAGGCACGTGCGTTGGTTGGCAAGGAAATGGATTCAAAGGAGGAGTCCGCTTCTGAGGAGGGAGAGGTGGAATCTGAGGAGGAGTCTGATTCTAGCATTGCGAGTCTGGCTCAACATACGTCGCCAAGTCCATCTTCAACACTGATGACAATGACTTCATCACCGACACTGATGCAAATGACAAGAACGACTCCACTCCTACCTACTGCTTCATGGCACGCGGTGCCAAGGTAAACACACGCACTACTCGCTATCAAACATCTAGTGACGATGACTCTGACTGTGATTCAAAACCCAGCTACAAAACACTTGCTAAAATTGCAACTGAACAACAGAAAGCTATGGAACATATTCAAAAACTGTTAGACAGAAGCGATGATCTGTTGGGTGCTGAAATGACTCGATCTGAATCCTTAATTGAAGACATAAAAGCTCTACGTGATAAGTATCAGTATCGTGAAGATCGTCTTGATACTCTCTCAACAACTCATGAAAAGCTTTCCTATGATTATCTTCAAAGGAAGCAAGAACTTGAGAAATTGAGAGCGGCTCATGAAGATCTTCAAAAGGAAAACGAATCACCTCGCGCCGAACAGATCAGTTCCGCTCAGGAAGGATTTGAACCACCATGTCTTAAATGCATTGAGCGTGATAATGCTAGTTCTCTTGCTGAATATTCCACTGCTACTGCTGTTGCAATATCTTCAGCTGTTGATGTGGTAACTAACCCCTCTGCTGAGGATACCACTGCTATTGCTGATGAGAATGCTAGGTTGAAGACATTGCTTGAAACAGGGATGTACAAAAGTCTTAAAGGACATCAGACATTATGTGATGTCCTCAAGAAGCAGATTCTGAACCGAAACCCTAGGAAAGAGGGTGTTGGGTTCGTAAGGAAAATAAATGCAGATGGCTCTTACTGGAAACCTGAGCAGTACCCCAAAACCAATGGGTGCTGTGCAAAGGAACCTTCAGCAGATCCATCCAATTTATCTGGCTTACATGTGCTAACCCCTTATTATTGATGAATCCTTTGATGCAAACTATAACTGTTTAAGAATCAGAATGGTGAAGTGTTTGCCAGGTACATTGGTACTAACTGCAGGAATGGACCGCCTATGAAGAAGATCTGGGTTCCGAAAAAGTGTCTGGAAAATCTTCCTGTGAATGTCTTCATGACACCTCACTTGAAGAAGACAAACCTCAGACCAAAGACTTCATACGGTCCAAAGGCTTCATACAAATAGAGGACTCACCTGAGTCACACTAACGCAAATGTTTTGCAGGGAAACCATACTCAGGCATATGAATATGAGAGTGGTTCATCGAACCGTCATGTTCATATGACCAAAAATTATTCTGCTTATTCCTATGAGTATTATTGTCCACCTGCAAGACTGTTTGCTAAGGCTTCAAAGCCAAAATTCTCAGATGCTGCACTTAGACTTATTGCTTCTAAGCCACCCTTGAAGATGTGGGTGGTTAAGAAAGCTTAACTCTCTTTTGCAGGGAAAGGTCTCCAGCAGAAAAACAAAATCTTCTGACGCTATTGCTGGGGACCTTAAAAATCTTGTAGGGCGCAAGATAAAATGCCCGAATGGCATCATTATGTACTTCGTTCCTGAATCGCATGCTACTCTCCCTATTAGTCCTAATCTGGATCTAAGTTTTCATAACCCACTGGTTCGTCAAATGTTTTTGCTTCACAATTCTCTTCGTGAAGCCTATCCCCCTAACTGCACTGTAGGGTACGACACCAGCGTCTTCAAAGTCTTCAGAATGGATTATTGACAGTGGGTGTACAAATCACATGACTGGGAAAAGAAGCCTTCTTATGGACTCAACCTTACGTCCATCCGACAAGAGCCACATCACATTTGCTGACACTGGTAAAAGTAAGGTATTGGGTCTAGGTAGAGTTGCAATCTCAAAGGATCAACACATGGATAAAGTCATGCTTGTTGAATCCCTTGGCTTCAACTTAATGTCTGTCTCAATGCTTTGCGATTTGAACATGATCGTAATGTTTGGAAAATATCGTTGCCTAGTACTAATGGAATCTGACAAGTCTCTAGTGTTTGAAGGGTATCGAAAAGATGATCTGTACGTGGTAGATTTCTCAGGAGGGCCACAACTTGCAGTATGTCTTCTGCAAAAGCTTCAGAATGCTGGCTTTGGCATCGGTGGCTTGGGCATGCTGGCATGAGGAACCTCCACACCCTTGCGAAGAAGAAGCATGTCATAGGCATCGAGGGCGTCAAGTTCAAGAAAGATCACTTATGCGGTGCCTGTGAAGCAGGGAAGATGACAAGGGCAAAACATCCTTCGAAGACAATCATGACTACTACTCAACCCTTCGAACTGCTCCACATGGATCTTTTCGGTCCCACTCACTACTCAACTTTTACTACTACTGCTTGCCTCTATGGCTTCGTCATTGTTGATGATTACTCTAGATATACTTGGGTCACATAATCCTTTACAAGACTGAAGTGCAGGATGTCTTCAGACGCTTCGCCAATCGAGCTATGAACAATTTTGGCGCCAAGATAAAGCACATCAGAAGTGACAATGGCACTGAATTCAAGAACACTGGCCTTGATACATATCTTGATACCTTGGGCATCACACATGAATTCTCAGCTCCGTACACGCCACAGCAGAATGGCGTCGTCGAACGCAAGAACAGAACACTCATTGAGATGGCCAGAACAATGCTGATGAATACAAGACTCCAAGAAAATTCTGGACTGAAGCCATTGACACTGCATGCCATACATCAATCGTGTTTTATCTTCACAAGCTTTCTGAACAAGACATCTTATTGAACTCCTAAACTGGCAAGAAGCCAAATGTCAGTTACTTCAGAGTATTTGGCTCAAGGTGCTGGATCAAGGACCCACACCACACCTCAAAGGTTTGCACAAAAGCACCATTGAGGGCTTTATGCTTGGATATGGAAAGGATTCGCCACTCCTACAGAGTCTTCAATCTCTTTCATTACAAAGTGGTTGAAACAGTGGATGTGCGGTTCGATGAGACAAATGTCACAAAGAGAGCAACTGCCAAATGTGCTAGATGAATTCAGCTAGTGAAATCAATAAGCTAATGGGAAACTGGAGAGATTATACCTTCTGAAAGCTCATTCCTGAAGAAGAACTTATCATTCAGCACCTTGAATCAACATGAAGACAATGCTCAAGCCTGAAGACATTCCTCCCAACAACAACACAGATCAGCCAAGAGCAAAGTCTTCGCCCTGTACATCCCTTGTTGCCCATAAGTGCAGATTGATAGAATAATTGACAGCATCAATGCACCAGGTCCACTCACTCATTCAAGGGCAACTCATCTGGCAAATTTCTGTGGGCACTTCGCATTCGTCTCAATATCAGAACCCAAGAAAGTTGAAGAAGCCTTCATGGAACCTGAATGGATTCAAGCTATGCAAGAAGAGCTTCAACAGTTTGAGCTGAATAATGTATGGGAACTGGTTAAGCGTCCTGATCCACGGAAGCACAACATAATAGGCACCAAATGGATATACCGCAACAAGCAAGATGAGCATGGTCAAGTTGTCAGAAACAAAGCTCGTCTCGTTGCTCAAGGATATACTCAAGTGGAAGGCATTGACTTCGATGAAACATTTGCTCCTGTGGCTAGGCTTGAAGCCATACGCATACTGCTGGCCTATGCAAATCATCATAACATACTTCTATATCAAGATGGATGTGAAAAGTGCCTTTCTCAATGGCAAGATTGAAGAAGAAGTGTATGTTGCACAACCACCTGGCTTTGAAAACCCAAAACATCCTAACATGGTATACAAGCTCAACAAGGCGCTGTATGGCCACAAACAAGCCCCTAGGGCCTGGTATGACACACTCAAATACTTCCTGAAGAGCAAAGGCTTCATACCTGGTTCCCTGGATCCCACTCTTTTCACGAAGACATATGATGGTGAACTGTTTGTGTGCCAAATATATGTGGATCACATTATCTTCGGCTGCACCAATCAGAAGTACAGTGAAGAGTTTGGATATATGATGCAAGAGCAATATCAGATGTCCATGATGGGGGAGCTGAAGTTCTTCCTTGGTCTTCAAATACGACAACAACGCAATGGCATCTTCATATCTCAAGTGAAGTATCTCAAAGATTGTCTGAAGAAGTTCGGTATGCAAGATTGCAAAGGCTTCACAACACCAATGCCAGCCAAACATCATCTAGGTCCTGACGACAATGGTAAAGAGTTTGATCAAAAGGTATACCGCTCCATGATTGGTTCTTTGATTTATTTATGTGAATCTTGGCCAGATATTATGCTTAGTGTTTGCATGTGTGCTCGATTTCAAGCGGCACCAAAGGAGTCACATCACTTAGCTGTGAAGCGAATTCTTCGATATTTGGCTCACACCCCAACTCTAGGATTATGGTATCCAAAGGGCTCAGAGTTTGATTTGGTTGGATTTTCGGATGCTGATTATGCTGGTGACAAAGTTGATCGCAAGTCTACACCAGGCACATGTCACTTTCTGGGACGATCACTTGTATGTTGGTCTTCAAAGAAGCAGAACTGTGTATCTCTCTCCACTGCTGAATCTGAATACATTGCTGCTGGATCTTGCTGCGCTCAGCTTCTGTGGATGAAGCAAACACTCAAGGACTATGGCATTCATCTGAAGCAAGTACCACTTTACTGCGACAATGAAAGCTCCATCAAGATTGCCAACAACCCAGCTCAGCACTCGAATACAAAGCACATTGAAATTCGTCATCACTTTCTCAGAGATCATGTTGTGAAGGAAGACATTGATATCATACACGTCAACACTGAAGAGCAATTGGCAGATATCTTCACCAAGCCCTTGGATGAGAAGAGATTTTGCAAGTTACGGTGTGAGCTAAATATCCTGGAATCCTCAAATGTCCTGTGATCAGGCACACATCCTAACACTTATGCATATTGATGACTTAGATGTGCAACACACGAAGTAAAATATATCTTCAATCAATGAAGACATACATTCTAAGTGTGAATACATTAATGTGGAATTTGACTTCGGAGCGCCACGATAATTGTGCGCCGTGTCTGGGTCTAATACTTCCTATACGGTGGGTAACGCCACCACCAAATGTTCTGTTTGAAGTGTTTCACTCATGGCGTTACATTCTGCTATGTCTTCACATTTGGTTTGGCTTCAATCTCAACATGTCTTCATGATTATCTTCACTATGCGTTGATTATATAAGATATATATATATACTAGTGTTCTGTCCTCTACAGCATTCACTTATAGCTATGTCTTCTTGGTTGAATCTTTTGAACTAAGTGAATGTGATCGGACCCTAATCTCTCTATGCTTTCTATCTCAAATTCTATCTCTCCAAGTCATATGCATTCTATTGAAACTGTCGAATGTCTTCACTGTGTCCTTGTCAGCTGAAGATATAGAGACAACCATAAAGTCCGTTTTTAATGCTCATTCCTCCACATAAAATCCGGAGAAGCAGGAACGACCGCCCGACAATCCGACAATGGCGTGCGTGGGACGTGGAACAAACCCCAAATTCCGCTAACTGGCCACGCGTCCTCAAATGCGCCTCAGCCGCCCAAAGGCCTTGATAGAGAAATCTTGTAATCCGCACGAGTGCGTGCCCCGTGGTGCCTCTACCCCTTGCCACTTACCAAAACTAAGAGCACAACAGCATAACGAAAACCATCGCCAGTAAACCATAGGTCGATTGAAAATCTCCTTCCTTCCCCGCACCCCTCGCCGACGAACCTCTTAAAGCGCACCGCTGCCTCTCGACGAGGCGCACTAATGCGGGTCGACGAAGCGCTTCGCTGCCGCAACCTCTCCGACGCCGTCCTCACGCCGACCGCGGACATCGTTCTCTCCGCCGTCGCCGTAGGTGTCTTCCGTCGCCAAGTTAGGGCACGGAGGACTGAACTGCTCGGCATCATCTCCCACTTCCGTCTAGCAGTTCCAAGTGTGGTAAATAAAACTTCTTTTTACAGCCCCTTTGATCTCATGGTTCTGTCACTTTCTACCATAAGAAGTTTATCTTCACACAAGTTAGATCTCTCAATCTGCCTCTCATAACATGCCTAGTATATTCACTTGTGCTTCATGAAGTAGTTAGATTCCTCACTTGTACTGATCTGTGGGTTCGTACAAATCTGGAACCAACTTCTTATCTATGAGTGAATGTCTTCGCACGATGAGGTCAATGTCTTCTAAACTGATTTATCTTCAAAATCTTCTGAGAATGCATATGACCTCTTCCCCTTCCCTCGCACCTTAATGCTGTCACAGGTACATGTCCGTGGGAGAATCCTTTGGTTCTCATAGTCTGCATTCATTTGCAGAATTCTCTACAGCATCACATAAATTCTCCTGAAGCCAGTTCCTGTTGGTCCAGCAAAAGAAAGCCTTTGAAGCCTTTGAACGTTTGAAGCCTTTCAAGTTAAAAGTTTATGGCTTCAGAAGCAGCAAGGAAGGGGGGCAGACAACGTCGTGGCGGAACATCCAGAGATCTGCCTGATGAACTCGCAGAAATGTATAAACAGATCCTGAAGAGGATTATGGGTCAGCGCAAGACCCGAATCCAATGGATTCGACGCTATTGGGCGAACAATGGTTCATACCGCTTCACAAACCCAAGAGTATGCTGAGAAAAGTGCCATCAAAAGACCGTGGGGAGACATCTTATACAAAACCTTGTACCCAGGTCCAGAGATGAAGCTATTGCCCAAAGCTTCTATCCATGCATGGTTCGTGGGCCACAGCCTGATGATGCACATCCGTCGTCACTACTCTGGTGTCGTGACGACAATCTATTCAAGCGCAACTTCCAGTTTGCCCAACAATCAGCGAAGCAGAACAAGAAGAAGTTGGGGTTAGACTTCAACCCTGGTCCCTCAGCACCAAGGGCAGATGGCACACGCTACGCAGAACCCAATATCATCGGTCCGTATGCCAATCTTGAGGGCCTCATCACCCGCATCTTAGTCCAAGGGACTGCCGTGAATGACCCTCCAGCTGACTCTGAGTCTGATGAAGCTCCTGCTGTACCGAAGCCAAAGCAGTCGAAGAAGCCAAAAGCTTCAAAGCGCCCTTCATCAAAAATCTCAAGGGCGAAGCCATTGGCAACTGCACCTCCTGAAGATAGTGTGCAGTCTGAAGACGTATCCCGCGTCTCCAAGCCCCAGAAGGCCAAGGTGCCTCAGCCACACACCGGCAAAGAGCTCACACTGCTGCCATTCTGCGCAGCGAAGCCATTGATCTAGTCAAGTGATGAAGATCTTGGAGATGACGCTCTAGAGCAGCTCATCAAGAGCAAAGAAGAAGCTGAAATCTTCAACAATTTGCCTCTCTTTGATGTCGCCATCATCCACAACTTCATCGACGAATGGTTTGCCACACAAACATCAGCTTCGAAGATCTGCAGCTGCCCGTTGGCCTCAGCGTCGCCTTCCAAGGCGCCAATTGCTTCAGAACTTGCCATTGCCCAGCGCATTGTTGAACTGAAGCAGAAAATTGATCATGAAAAGGCTCAGTTCAAGAAGAATATGGCCAAGCTCAGCGTGCAAGAAGTGAAGAGCTTCAAGACCATGTTGCATGAGCTAAAGGAAAATTTTCTGAAGAAGCGTGCAGAAGCTCAGGGTTCACGTGAGCGGATG
>NC_053024.1:30105170-30129124 GCF_003073215.2 Triticum urartu
ACGTGTGAGCTAAATATCTGGAATCCTCAAATGTCCTGTGATCAGGCACACATCCTAACCCTTATGCATATTGATGACTTAGATGTGCAACACACGAAGTAAGTATATCTTCAATCAATGAAGACATACATTCTAAGTGTGAATACATTAATGTGGAATTTGACTTCGGAGCGCCACGATAATTGTGAGCCGTGTCTGGGTCTAATACTTCCTATACTGTGGGTAACGCCACCACCAAATGTTCTATTTTGAAGTGTTTCACTCATGGCGTTACCTTGCTATGTCTTCACATTTGGTTTGGCTTCAATCTCAACATGTCTTCATGATTATCTTCACTATGTTGATTATATATATATATATGCTAGTGTTCTGTCCTCTACAGCATTCACTTATAGCTATGTCTTCTTGTTGAATCTTTTGAACTATGTGAATGTGATCAGACCCTAACCTCTCTATGCTTTCGCACAATGATGCCATTGATCTGTCAAGTGATGAAGATCTTGCAGATGACGCTCTTGAGCAACTCATCAAGAGCAAAGAAGAAGCAGAAATCTTCAATGATCTGCCTCTCTTTGATGTAACAATCATCCACAACTTCATTGATGAATGGTTTGACACGCCAAACATCAGCTTCGACGATCTCCAACTACCCATTGGCCTCAGTGTCGCCTTCCATGGCGCCATTGCTTCAGAGTTAGCTATCGCCCAGCGCATTGTTGAACTGAAGCAGAAGATTGACTTTGAGAAATCTCAGTTCAAGAAGCATATGGCCAAGCTCAGCGTGCAAGACGTGAAGAATTTCAAGATTATGCTGCACGAGCTCAAGGAAGCCTTTCTAAAGAAACGTGAGCAGAAGCTCAGGGTTCTCGTGAGCGCATGAAGGTCCTGGCTGATAGGTGTGTGCAAGCCTACAATGAGGCTGAGAAGCGCAAGGCCCTTGGGCGTCCTGGCATCGACCCCAGGATGGCTGCCAAGAAGCAGAAGAAGCCCGCTATGGCTGAACCTGAAGCACCAAGGGGGGGGGGGGGGGGGGGGGGGGGGGGGGGGGGGGGGGGGGGGGGGGGGGGGGGGGGGGGGGGGGGGGGCGGGGGGGGGGGGGGGGGGGGGGGGGGGGGGGGGGGGGGGGGGGGGGGGGGGGGGGGGGGGGGGGGGGGCGGGTGGTGGGGGGGGGGGGGGGGGGGGGGGGGGGGGGGGGGGGGGGGGGGGGGGGGGGGGGGGGGGGGGGGGGGGGGGGGGCGGGGGGGGCAGGAGGCAGATCCCCTTGTCTTCCCAACTAGCATGACTAGCCCGAAGCAGGTCAGGTCAACCGCTTCAGAACTGAAGAAGACCAGGACTGCTGAGGCTGAAGCAAGGAAGAGAAAACATCCTGAAGCCTCTGCTACTGCCCCCGCCAAGAAGAAAAGAAAGACCAAGAAGGAACGGGCTGCTCCCACAGAGCCCTTGATTGTTGAACCCATTTCCATGGTTCACCCCGACGCCGATCCACAAGAACGTCAACTGACTGTCCATGAGCCTGCTTTCACAGAGGCTCATGAAGCTAAAGACTTTCCACAGCTGATCCCATCGCTGCTGAAGACATTGGTCACCATGACCATGTTGAAGATGATGCAGCCCTTCCTCAGCTAAAACACCAACAGGTGTCATCGCCTGTGCTAACGCACAGCGAACTCATCAGCATTGGTCGTCCACTGATGCCAATTGCACGGGATGCTTCATGGGAGGATCGCCCACAAGAGGAAGAAGACTCTGAGGCCCAGCCAACACAAACTCCACAGGCGTCACCCACGTTGCGCAGGCTTCGCAAAGGTCCAAGGCCTCAATTCTCTGCGTTTGAAGCTAAAACTGCTGAAGACATTCCGGCTTCATCAGCCGATGAAGAAGAAGTACCGCAAGCTGCTACTCCCCTGTCCCACCAAGAAGCAGTTCTCGAGGAGAACGTGATTGAAAATCTTGCGGCTGCCACCACCAACACCACTGAAGCCACTGACACTGTCATGGCTGAAGCAAATGTGGATCTCTCACCAACAAAAGCACCAGAAGTCAGCGAAGCCACTGATCCCGCTGCTTCTGTTCTTGCTGAAGTGCGTTATATCGACTAGGGGGGTGAATAGGTGATTTTTATGGAAGTCTTCAGAACATTAGAAGATTTTGAAGACAAACGATAAAAATTAAACCTATTACCATGCAGCGGAAGGTAGACTACACTAGGCAACCATAGTCAAGTATTTAATGAAGTTAAAGCACAATGACTAATAGCAGCTAAGGTAGTAAGGATCAGGTAGGAAGATATTATGAAGCCAAACAGAACACGCAGTCACTCAGTGAAGACAAAAGATAGTGCAATCATACAATGACTTCACAAGGAATCAGTAAGTACGGGAAGGGAAGGATGAAACCAGTGACTCGTTGAAGACAATGATTTGTTGGACCAGTTCCAGTTGCTGTGACAACTGTACGTCTGTAGGGCGGCTAGGTATTTAAACCTGAGGACACACAGTCCCGGACACCCAGTCCTGAACACGCAGCTCAGGACACCCAGTCCTCACCGTATTCCCCTTGAGCTAAGGTCCACAGACCTCGCCCAATCACTCTGGTAAGTCTTCAAGGTAGACTCCCAAACCTTCACAGACTTCGTTCACCGGCAATCCACAATGTCTCTTGGATGCTCAGAACGCGACGCCTAACCGGCTGGAGGATGCACAGTCCTCAAGTGTAATAAGTCTTCAGATCACACAGACAAGAAGACTTAAGTGATGCCCAATTCTCTCTGGCTCTGGTGGTTAGGGCTTTATCCTCGCAAGGAATTCTCTCTCAAAGGCTTCGAGGTGGGTTGCTCTCAAACGACAAAAGCCGTACTTTCAATCTGAGCAGCCAACCGTTTATGGTTGTAGGGGGTGGGCTATTTATAGCCACTTGGCAACCCGACCTGATTTGTCCGAAATGACCCTGGGTCACTAAGGAACTGACACGTGTTCCAACGGTCAGATTTCAAACTCACACGGCAACTTTACTTGGGCTACAAGCAAAGCTGACTTGTCCGACTCTGGACAAGATTCGCTCTCATAGTCTTCACTCGAAGACATAGGTTTTTGTTTAGGCATCACTTCAGTCATTCTGACTGGTTCTCTTGGACCCCACTTAACAGTACGGTGGTTCCTATGACTCAACACAAAAGAAAAACTACGAAAGATCTAAGTCTTCGAGCTCCATAGGCTTTCATAGTGTCTTCTCTTGTCATAGTCTTCAATGTGAATATCTTCATATACCACCTTTGACTTCAATGTCTTCATACATTTTTAGGGGTCATCTCTGGTAGTAAAACCGAATCAATGAGGGACTTCTACCTGTGTTATCCTGCAATTCTCACAAACACATTAGTCCCTCAACTAGGTTTGTCGTCAATACTCCAAAACCAACTAGGGGTGGCACTAGATGCACTTACAATCTCCCCCTTTTTGGTGATTGATGACAAACTAGTTGAAGTTTTCAACGGGGATAATCTGTGAAATTGTAAAGGATAAGGAATTGTCTTCATAAGTTGCAAGGGCTCCCCCTGAAGATGTGCATATAAGTTAATTTGCTTTTGGAATGCAAATGCACATGGCAGGTTGTACTTGTGGAGATCCACTTCAACTTATGATGACAATCCACTATGCATGTGAAGTATATGAAGATAATGACATGCATAATGGAAAATGGACGTCTGCAGAATGAGCTAAGTGCAGAATTTATCGTCGCACATGCGGAATTTATCTTCGCAAAACAAGGTGGCAATAGTAGCAGACGACCATCTAGTTTAAGTGTTACAACTCATAAGAACCAAATGTAGCAAAAACGAGAGTTGTAAGCACGAAGCAAAATATAAGGCACCCGCCCATATGGACCCGCTTGAAGACTATCAATCTCATATGCTTCTCCCCCTTTTGTCAGTAATGACCAAAAAGGTTTGAAGACATAGAGCCTCTACTCGTTCCCATGAGGAGTAGGTGAAGTAGCAGGGTTGTTGGTGTTGTTTGGCGGTGCAGAAGAGCTTGGAGGTGCTGAAGGAGGTGGCGGTGAAGTAGCATCGTCTTCTTCCTCAATAATTCTGGCAGTCACTGTGGCAGCAGAGGAAGAGAACTCAGAGTCTTCAAGGGATGGAGTTCCTAGCAGCACAGCCCTTCGAGGAGGTGTGGAGTCAAACTTGAATCTCTCAGTGAAGCCATCCTCTTGAAGATCAGCTTCAGAACACATCATCGTGCCCTTTCCATGTGCGGCGACAGGTTTCATGGGCAACGAAAGCATTCTTGGTGGCAAGATTTCGAGTGCGATTAACATCCACCAAGAGGCTTTTCATCTGACGCTTCAGCCAGTCATGATGCCTATCCTGTTTCTGATGTAGAGCCACAAGAAGCTCTCGGTCGTTGAGAACACGAGTGCGCTTCTTGGGTCTTGGAGCAGTGGCACTGTCAGTGGCTTCAGTGGAAGCAGGGTGTGGTGCACGTGTAGTGCCAGCCAAAGGATACACCCGAGAAACTGCTTCAACTCCTTCAACGTTCTGAGTAAAACTCTGATGTTCTGCATTCTGAAGACTTAGAGGTTGCTTGGCAGGCTCAGAATATATGGCTTCAGTAGACATGTCCACGTCAGGCAAGAAGATCCGATGGTTGCGGGCTGAGGGCTGATACGAGATGGCGGAGTGTAGCTTGATCAGCCGCATGACCCAAGGGGCGTAGAACTTCAAACCAAACAGATCAATGCCTGATGCAGCAAGTTGGCGTATGAAGAAGTCCATGTGCATTGAAGCATTTGCCATGAAGTATATAGAAGACCAAAGTCTTCATTGCACCCTGAAGCTTGGCATTTGGAGAGTGCCCTTTGATAGGCCAGAGAGTTCGCCTGATGATGTGATAGATGGTTCTTGGCAGATACTCAAGGTCTTCAACGAAGAACTCTGTGGGATAAGCAGCATCTTGGGGCAATGGCTTCATCATGCTGAGCATCTGACTCATATCAGGTTCTGGCCGCTGAAAGATGCTCTCAATAGCTTCAGCATGCAGCTGACAGCCTTGCTCGAAGAGATCGCCAGGAGTGGGCAAGCCAGTGAGCTCAATGATGTCAAATGCATTGGCTTCGTGATGAACGTTGCCAGTCATCCACTCCAGGACCCAAGTCTTCGGATCTCTGCTGTACCCTCTGATGTGAAGTGTGGCATAGAATTGAAGCAGCAGCTCTTCATTCCAATGCTCTTCGTCAGTAATGAGGCAGCAGTCCAACTTCCTTGAAGCAATCTAAAGCTTCTTCCAGACAGGGCAGACCAGCTATAGCTTCAACGTCAAGGCGCTTGTGTGGGAAGATGCGACCTTGGTTGTAAAGAATGCAAGAGTAATAGCTTCGCTGAGGATAGCTCCAGAACCGATCAGATGATATCCTTTCCCTTGAGTAGGGGTTCCTGGAGCTATTGAAGAACGTGTTGTCTGCCCTGAAGCCATTGATGTTGAAGGAGCCAGGTGCTGATGCAGGACCTGGACCTTGGTCTTGGGATTGGCTTCTGGACCTGAGGCCTGTGCTCAACATGATAGTCGAATTGGGGACCGGCAGCAGACTCAGGAACAGAAGTGGCGGGATCAGTGGCTTCGCTGTCTTCTGATGCTTTTTGGGGAGGGCTCCACATTAGCTTCATTGGTGGTTGTGGCAGCCTCACGATTTTCATCCTCCACTTGACTAGCTGGAGGGTCGGTCACAAGCACATTCTCCTGGAGAACTGCTTCTTGGTGGGACAGGGGAGTGGGATCTTGTGGGACTCCTTCTGCGGCTGATGCAGCCGGAATGTCTTCAGCAGAGACTTGAGGCCTTGGACCTTTGCGAAGCCTGCGGACGCAGACGACGCCTGTGGAGTTGGAGTGGGCTAGGCCTCATAGTCTTTCCTCTTGTGGGGCGATCCGCCCATGAAGCATCCTGTGCGTCAGTGATGCTGATGAGTTCGCTGTTTTCAAACTGAGGAAGGACTGCACCATCTACTACATTGTCATGATGACCAATGTCTTCAGCAGCGATGGGATCAGCTGCTGGAATGTCTTCAGCTTCATGAGCCTCTGTGGAAGCAGGCTCATGAATTGTCAGTTGTCGTTCAGCTTCAGGATAGACCATAGAAATGGGTTCAACTATCAAGGGCTCTGTGGAAGCAGCCCGAGCTTTCTTGGTCTTCCTCTTCTTCTTGGAGGGGGCAGTAGGAGAGGCTTCAGAGTGTTTCCTCTTCCTGGCTTCAGCCTCAGCAGTCCTTGTCTTCTTGAGCTCTGAAGCTGTTGACCGGCTTTTTGGCTTCGAGCCAGTCAGTCTAGTTGGGAAGACAATCGGAACTGCTTCTTGCCTTGGTGCATCAGGTTCAGCCGTAGCAGGCTTCTTCTTCTTCTTTGCGGCCATCCTGGGGTCGATGCCAGGACGCCCAAGTGCCTTGCGCTTCTCAGCCTCATTATAGGCTTGCACACATCTGTCAGCCAGAGTCTTCATGCGCTCACGCGAACCCTGAGCTTCTGCACGCTTCTTCACAAAGGCTTCCTTGAGCTCGTGCATCATTGTCTTGAAGTTCTTCACTTCTTGCACGCTGAGCTTGGCCATATGCTTCTTGAACTGAGCCTTTTCATAGTCAATCTTCTGCTTCAGTTCAACAATGCGCTGGGCAATAGCAAGTTCTGAAGCAATGGCGCCTTGGAAGGCGACACTGAGGCCAATGGGTAGCTGCAGATCTTCAAAGCTGATGTTTGGCGTGTCAAACCACTCGTCAATGAAGTTGTGGATGATGGTGACATCAAAGAGAGGCAGATCATTGAAGATTTCTGCTTCTTCTTTGCTCTTGATGAGTTGCTCAAGAGCGTCATCTGCAAGATCTTCATCACTTGACAATCAATGTCGTCATTGCGCAGAATGGCAGCAGCTGTTAGCTCTTTGCCAGTGTGAGACAGAGGCATCTTGGCCTTCTGGGGCTTGGAGACGCGTGATAAGTCTTCAGACTGCACACTGTCTTCAGGAGGTGCAGTTGCCAATGGCTTCGCCCTTGAGATTTTTGGTGAAGGGGCCGGCTTTGAAGCTTTTGGCTTCTTCAACTGCTTTGGCTTCGGCACTGCAGGCGCGTCATCAGACTCAGTGTCAGCTGCAGGCTCATTCACTGCAGTCCCTTTGAACCAAGATGTAGGTGATGAGGCCTTCAAGGTTGGCGAAAGGACCGATGACATTGGTTCTGCATGTCGTGTGCCATCTGCCCTTGGAGATGAGGGACCAGGGTTGAAGTCTAACCCAAAAGTCTTCTTGTTTTGCTTTGCTGAGTTCTGAGCAAACTAGAAGTTGCGCTTGAACAGATTGTCGTCATGACACCATAACAGTGACGACGAGTGTGCATCAGCAGGCTGTGGTCCACGGACCATGCATGGATAGAAGCCTTGAGCATGGCTTCATCTCTGGACCTGGGTAGAGATTCTTGATAGGATGTCTCCCACGGTCTCTTGATTGCGTTTTTCTCAACATACTTGGGTCACAAATCTGTATTTGAACCATTGTTCTGCCCAATATCTTCGAACCATTGGATTCGGGTCTTTGCGCTTGACTGTAATCCTCTTCAGGATCTGTCTTGTACATTTTCTGAGAAGTTCATCTGGCTCTCTGGAGGTCTCACCACGCCTTTCTGCCACCCTTCCTTGTGCTTTCTCTAAAGCCATAAACTTTAACTGAAAGGCTTCAAGACGTTCAAAAGGCTTCAAAGGTTTTCGTTTGCTGGACCAAACAGGACTGGCTTTCGGAGAGATTTATGTGATGCTGTAAGAAATTCTGCAAATGAAATGCAGACCATGAGACCAAAGGATTCTCCCGGACATGTACCTGTGACAGCATTAAGGTGCGAGGAAGGGGAAGGGTCATATGCATTCTCAGAAGATTTTGAAGATAAATCAGTTTAGAATACATTGACCTCATCGTGCGAAGACATTCACTCATAGATAAGAAGTTGGTTCCAGATTTGTACGAATCCACAGATCAGTACAAGTGAGGAATCTAACTACTTTGTGAAGCACAAGTGAATATACTAGGCATGTTATGAGATGCAGTATGAGAGAGATCTAGCTTGTGTGAACAGAAACTGCTTGTGGTAGAAAGTGACAAATCCATAGGATCAATGGTGCTGTAAAAAGAGGAAGTTTTATTTACCACACTAAGAACTGCTAGACGGAGTGTAAGATGAGGCCGAGCAGTTCGATCTTCCGTGCCCTAATTTGGCGACGGAGGACACCTACGGTGACGGTGGAGAGGACGATGTCCGCGGTCGGCGTGAAGATGGCGTCGGAGAGGTTGCGGCAGCGAAGCGCTTCGTCGCCGGCGTCGTCGAGGGCTAGCGGTGGCGCTAGGGTTCGTGCGAGGGTGGAAGAAGAGATAATGACCGCTGTGAGTGTGTATTTATAGGTACAGGGGCGGCACTATGCTATTACACAGGTGCCCCTGGCGATTCACATCTGAGGAACACGTGGCCATTATGTGGAATTTTGGGGTTTGTTCCACGTCCCACGCATGCCTGGATTGTCGGGTGGTCGTTCCTACTTCTCCGGATTTCATGTGGAGGAATGAGCATTGAAAACGGACTTAATGGTTGTCTCTGTATCTTCTGCTGACAAGGACGCAGAGAAGACATTCGACAGTTTCAATAGAATGCATATGACTTGGGGAGATAGAGTTTGAGATAGAAAGCATAGAGAGGTTAGGGTCCGATCACATTCACTTAGTTCAAAAGATTTAACACGAAGACATAGCTATAAGTGAATGCTGTAGAGGACAGAACACTAGCATATATATATATACCTATAATCAACATAGTGAAGATAATCATGAAAATATGTTGAGATCGAAGCCAAACCAAATGAGACATTGCAAGGTAACGCCATGAGTGAAACACTTCAAAAATAGACGTTTGGTGGTGGCAGTTACCACCGTATAGAAGTATTAGACCCAGACACGGCGCACAATTATCGTGGCGCTCCGAAGTCAATTTCCACATTAATGTATTCACACTTAGAATGTATGTCTTCATTGATTGAAGATATACTTTACTTCGTGTGTTGCACATCTAAGTCATCATATGCATAAGTGTTAGGATGTGTGCCTGATCACAGGACATTTGAGGATTCCAGGATATTTAGCTCACACCGTAACTTGCAAAATCTCTTCTCATCCAAGGGCTTGGTGAAGATATCTTGCCAATTGCTCTTCAGTGTTGACGTGTATGATATCAATGTCTTCCTTCACAACATGATCTCTGAGAAAGTGATGACGAATTTCAATGTGCTTTGTCTTCGAGTGCTGAACTGGGTTGTTGGCAATCTTGATGGCGCTTTCGTTGTCGCAGTAAAGTGGCACTTGCTTCAGATGAATGCCATAGTCCTTGAGTGTTGTTTCATCCACAGAAGCTGAAGCGCAGCAAGATCCAGCAGCAATGTATTCAGATTCAGCAGTGGAGAGAGATACACAGTTCTGCTTCTTTGAAGACCAACATACAAGTGATCGTCCCAGAAAGTGACATGTGCCTGATGTAGACTTGCGATCAACTTTGTCACCAGCATAATCAGCATCCGAAAATCCAACCAAATCAAACTCTGAGCCCTTTGGATACCATAATCCTAGAGTTGGGGTGTGAGCCAAATATCGAAGAATTCGCTTCACAGCTAAGTGATGCGACTCCTTTGGTGCCGCTTGAAATCGAGCACACATGCAAACACTAAGCATAATATCTGGCCTAGATGCACATAGATAAAGTAAAGAACCAATCATGGAGCATATCTCTTCCTGATCGAACTCTTTACCATTGTCGTCAGGACCCAGATGATGCTTGGCTGACATTGGCGTCGTGAAACCTTTGCAGTACTGCATACCAAACTTCTTCAGACAATCTTTGAGATACTTCTCTTGAGATATGAAGATGCCATTGCGTTGTGTCGTATTTGAAGACCAGAGGAAGAACTTCAGCTCCCCCATCATGGACATCTGATATTGCTCTTGCATCATATATCCAAACTCTTCACTGTACTTCTGATTGGTGCAGCTGAAGATAATGTCATCCACATATATTTGGCACACAAACAGTTCACCATCATATGTCTTCGTAAAAGAGTGGGATCTAGGGAACCAGGTAGAAGCCTTTGCTCTTCAGGAAGTATTTGAGTGTGTCATACCAGGCCCGAGGGGCTTGTTTGAGGCCATACAGTGCCTTGTTGAGCTTGTATACCATGTCAGGATGTTTTGGATCTTCAAAGCCAGGCGTTGTGCAACATACACTTCTTCTTCAATCTTGCCATTGAGAAAAGCACTCTTCACATCCATTTGATATAGAAGTATGTTATGATGATTTGCATAGGCCAGCAGTATGCGTATGGCTTCAAGTCTAGCCACAGGAGCAAATGTTTCATCGAAGTCAATGCCTTCCACTTGAGTATATCCTTGAGCAACGAGACGAGCTTTGTTTCTGACAACTTGACCATGCTCATCTTGCTTGTTGCGATATATCCATTTGGTGCCTATTATATTGTGCTTCCGTGGATCAGACGCTTAACCAGTTCCCATACATTATTCAGCTCAAACTGTTGAAGCTCTTCTTGCATAGCTTGAATCCATTCAGGTTCCATGAAGGCTTCTTCAACTTTCTTGGGTTCTGTTATTGAACGAATGCGAAGTGCCCACAGAAATTTGCTAGCTGAGTTGCCCTTGAACGAGTGAGTGGACCGGGTGCATTGATGCTATCAATTATTCTTTCAATCTGCACTTCATTGGCAACGCGAGGATGTACAGGGCGAAGACTTTGCTCTTGCTGTTCATTGTCGTTGTTGGAAGGAATGTCTTCAGGCTGAGCATTGTCTTCATGTTGATCAGGTGCTGAAATGATAAGTTCTTCTTCAGGATGAGCTTCAGAAGGTATAATTTCTCCAGTTCCCATTAGCTTGATTGATTCACTGGATGGAACTTCATCTAGCACATTTGGCAGCTGCTCTCTTTGTGAACCGTTGGTCTCATCGAACCGCACATCCACTGTTTCAACCACTTTGTAATGAAAGAGATTGAAGACTCTGTAGGAGTGCGAATCCTTTCCATATCCAAGCATAAAACCTCATGTGCTTTTGGTGCAAATTTTGAGGTGTGATGTGGGTCCTTGATCCAGCACCTTGCGCCAAATACTCTGAAGTAACTGACATTTGGCTTCTTGCCAGTAAGGAGCTCATAAGATGTCTTGTTCAGAAGCTTGTGAAGATAAACACGATTGATTGTATGGCATGCAGTATCAATGGCTTCAGGCCAGAATTTTCTTGGAGTCTTGTATTCATCTAGCATCGTTCTGGCCATCTCAATTGAGTGTTCTGTTCTTGCGTTCGACGACGCATTCTGCTGTGGCGTGTACGGGGCTGAGAATTCATGTGTGATGCCCAAGGTATCAAGATATGTATCAAGGCCAGGTTCTTGAATTCAATGCCATTGTCACTTCTGATGTGCTTATCTTGGCGCCAAAATTGTTCATAGCTCGATTGGCGAAGTCTGAAGACATCCTGCACTTCAGTCTTGTAAAGGATTATGTGCACCCAAGTATATCTAGAATAATCATCAACAATAACAAGCCATAGAGGCAAGCAGTAGTAGTAGAGTTGAGTAATGAGTGGGACCGAAAAGATCCATGTGAAGCAGTTCGAAGGGTCGAGTAGTGGTCATGATTGTCTTCGAGGGATGTTTGGCCCTCGTCATCTTCCCTGCTTCACAGGCACCGCATAAGTGGTCTTTCTTGAACTTGACGCCCTCGATGCCTATGACATGCTTCTTCTTCGCAAGGGTGTGGAGGTTCCTCATGCCAGCATGTCCAAGCCTCCGATGCCAGAGCCAGCATTCTGAAGCCTTTGCTAGAAGACATACTGCAAGCTGTGGCCCTGCTGAGAAATCTACCACGTACAAATCATCTTTTCGATACCCTTCAAACACTAGAGACTTGTCAGATTCCATTAGTACAAGGCAACGATATTTTCCAAACATTACGACCATGTTCAAATCGCAAAGCATTGAGACATACATTAAGTTGAAGCCAAGGGATTCAACAAGCATGACTTTATCCATGTGTTGATCCCTTGAGATTGCAACTCTACCTAGACCCAATACCTTACTTTTACCAGTGTCAGCAAATGTGATGTGCTCTTGTCGGATGGACGTAAGGTTGAGTCCATAAGAAGACTTCTTTTGCCAGTCATGTGATTTGTACACCCACTGTCAATAATCCATTCTGAAGACGCTGGTGTCGTACCCTACAGTGCAGTTAGGGGGATAGGCTTCACCAGAGATGTGAAGCAAAAACATTTGACGAACCAGTGGGTTATGAAAGCTTAGATCCAGATTAGGACTAATAGGGAGAGTAGCAAGTGCGATTCAGGAACGAAGTACATAAAGACCATTTGGGCATTATCTTGCGCCCTACAAGATGTTAAGGTCCCCAGCAATAGCGTCAGACGATTTTGGTTTTCTGCTGGAGACCTTTCCCTGCAAAAGAGAGTTAAGCTTTCTTAGCCACCCACATCTTCAAGGGTGGCTTAGAAGCAATAAGTCTAAGTGCAGCATCTGAGAACTTTGGCTTTGGAGCCCTAGCAAACAGTCTTGCAGGCGGACAATAGTACTCATAAGAATAAGCAGAATAGTTCTTGGTCTTATGAACATGGCGGTTTGATGAACCGCTCTCATATTCATATGCCTGAGTATGGTTTCCCTGCAAAACATTTGCGTTAGTGCGACTCAGGTGAGTCCTCTGTCTGTATGAAGCCTTTGGACCGTATGAAGCCTTTGGTCTGAGGTTTGTCTTCTTCACGTGAGGTGTCATGATGACATTCACAGGAAGACTCTCCAGACACCTTTTCGGAACCCAGATCTTCTTCATAGGCGGTCCATTCCTGCAGTTAGTACCAATGTACCTGGCAAACACTTCACCATTCTGATTCTTAAACAGTATATAGTTTGCATCAAAGGATTCATCAATGATAATGGGGTTAGCACAAGTGAAGCCAGATAGATTGGATGGATCTGCTGAAGGTTCCTTTGCAGCAACCCACATGGTTTTGGGGTACTGCTCAGGTTTCCAGTAAGAGCCATCTGCATTCATTTTCCTTACGAACCCTACACCCTCTTTCCTAGGGTTTCGGTTCAGAATCTGCTTTTTCAGGACATCACATAGCGTCTGATGCCCTTTAAGACTTTTGTACATCCCTGTTTCAAGCAATGTCTTCAACCTAGCATTCTCATCAGCAATAGGTGGTATCCTCAGCAGAGGGGTTAGTTACCACATCACAGTTGAAGATATTGCAACAGCAGTAGTAGTAGAACATTCAGCAACAGAAGTAGCATTATCACGCTCAATGCATTTAAGACATGGTGGTTCAAATCCTTCCTGAGCGGGACTGATCTTTGGCGCGAAGTGACTCGTTTTCCGTTTGAAGATCTTCATGAACCGCTCTCAATTTCTCAAGATCTTGCTTCCTTTGAAGATAATCATAGGAAAGCTTTTCATGAGTTGTTGAGAGAGTTTCATGACGACTTTCAAGTTCCTGATACTTAACGTGAAGATTTTTTATGTCTTCAATTAAGGATTCAATCGAGTCATTTCAGCACAACAGATCATCGCTTCTGTCTAACAGTTTTTGAATATGTTCCATAGCTTTCTGTTGTTCAGTTGCAATTTTAGCAAGTGTTTTGTAGCTAGGTTTTGAACCACAATCAGAGTCATCGTCACTAGATGTTTGATAGTGAGTAGTGCGTGTGTTTACCTTGGCACCGCGTGCCATGAAGCAGTAGGTAGAAGCGGAGTAGTCCTTGTCATTTGCATCGGTGTCGGTGATGAAGTCATTGTCTTCAGTGTTGAAGATGGACTTGGCAACGTATGCTGTAGCCAGACTTGCGACGCCTGAGTCGGATTTCCTCCTCAGACTCCACCTTCGCCTCCTCAGAAGCAGACTCCTCCTCTGAATCCATTTCCTTGCCAACAAACGCACGTGCCTTGCCAGATGAGCTCTTCTTGTGTGATGAAGACTTTGAGGAAGACTTGGAAGAAGACTTTGAGTATTTCTCTTCTTCTTGTCGTCAGAGTCATATTCCTCACTCTTCTTCTTCTTTTTGTTCTCATTGTCCCACTATGGACACTCAGAGATGAAGTGGCCAAGTTTCTTGCACTTGTGACATGTTTTCTTCTTGTAGTCATGAGCAGGAGCTTCATCATTCCTTGAACTTGATCGGGAAGACTTTCTGAAGCCTTTCTTCTTGGTGAATTTTTGGAACTTCTTGACAAGCATAGCAAGTTCCCTTCCAATGTCTTCAGGATCATCAGAACTGCTGTCAGATTGTTCTTCAGATGAGGAGACATCTTTTGCCTTCAAGGCACGAGTTCGCCCATAGTTTGGACCGTAGATATCTCTTTTCTCAGAAAGCTGAAACTCATGTGTGTTGAGCCTCTCAAGTATGTCAGACGGATCGAGTGTCTTGAAATCAGGACGTTCTTGAATCATCAGGGCCAGGTCAAACGAACTATCAAGTGATCTCAGCAGCGTCTTGACGACTCATGTTTGGTGATCTCAGTGCCTGGAGCTTGCTTCATTTCGCTTGAAGCGGTTGAAGAGGTTGCGAAGGACACTGATTCTCTGATCTCTCTGGGTTGAGATGCCTTCATTGACCTTGGAGAGCCAGTCCCAGACCAGCTTGATGTCTTCAAAGCACTCACACGGCCATACTGTCCTTTGGTCAATGACCACAGATGATATTCTTGGCAGTAGAGTCCAGTTGAACGAATTCTTGACATCAGCAGCAGTGACACCTTCTCCAGCCTTGGGAACGCCATTCTCGATGACATACCATAGGTCGACGTCAATGGCTTCAAGATGCATGCGCATCTTATTCTTCCAGTAGGGATATTCAGTTCCATCGAAGAACGGGGCACGCAGCGGAGACTTTAATTATCCCTGCAGTCGACATAGCTAAAACTCCATGTGGTTAAACCGAATCACACAGAACAAGGGACCTTGCTCTGATACCAATTGAAAGTGCGTTATATCGACTAGAGGGGGGTGAATAGGCGATTTTTATGAAAGTCTTCAAACATAGAAGTTTTGAAGACAAACGATAAAATTAAACCTATTACCATGCAGCGGAAGGTAGACTACACTAGGCAAACCATAGTCAAGTATTCAATGAAGTGAAAGCACAAAGACTAATAGCAGCTAGGTAGTAAGGATCAGGTAGGAAGATATTGTGAAGCCAAACAGAACACGCAGTCACTCAGTGAAGACAAATGATAGTGCAAACATACAATGACTTCACAAGGAGTAACAGTAAGTAAAGGGAAGTGAAGATGAAACCAGTGACTCGTTGAAGACAATGATTTGTTGGACCAGTTCCAGTTGCTGTGACAACTGTACGTCTGGTTGGAGCGGCTAGGTATTTAAACCTTAGGACACACAGTCCCGGACACCCAGTCCTGAACACGCAGCTCAGGACACCCAGTCCTCACCGTATTCTCCTTGAGCTAAGGTCACATAGACCTCGCCCAATCACTCTGGTAAGTCTTCAAGGTAGACTCCCAAACCTTCACAGACTTCGTTCACCGGCAATCCACAATGTCTCTTGGATGCTCAGAACGCGACGCCTAACCGGCTGGAGGATGCACAGTCCTCAAGTGTAATAAGTCTTCAGATCACACAGACAAGAAGACTTAAGTGATGCCCAATTCTCTCTGGCTCTGGGTGGTTAGGGCTTATCCTCGCAAGGAATTCTCTCTCAAAGGCTTCGAGGTGGGTTGCTCTCAAACGACAAAAGCCGTACTCAATCAGCAGCCAACCGTTTATGGTTGTAGGGGGTGGGCTATTTATAGCCACTTGGCAACCCGACCTGATTTGTCCGAAATGACCCTGGGTCACTAAGGAACTGACACGTGTTCCAACGGTCAGATTTCAAACTCACACAGCAACTTTACTTGGGCTACAAGCAAAGCTGACTTGTCCGACTCTGGACAAGATTCGCTCTCATAGTCTTCACTCGAAGACATAGGTTTTTGGTTTAGGCATCACTTCAGTCATTCTGACTGGTTCTCTTGGACCCCACTTAACAGTACGGTGGTTCCTATGACTCAACACAAAAGAAAAAGAACTACGAAAGATCTAAGTCTTCGAGCTCCATAGGCTTCATATCGTGTCTTCTCTTGTCATAGTCTTCAATGTGAATATCTTCATATACCACCTTTGACTTCAATGTCTTCATACATTTTTAGGGGTCATCTCTGGTAGTAAAACCGAATCAATGAGGGACTTCTACCTGTGTTATCCTGCAATTCTCACAAACACATTAGTCCCTCAACTAGGTTTGTCGTCAATACTCCAAAACCAACTAGGGGTGGCACTAGATGCACTTACAGTATCAGGGAGCTCGGTGGGAAAGTACTTGTCGGGGCCTGATTTCCTTCGCTTGTTCTGCCGTGTCGATGGTTCAACGGATGGTTGAGTTAATCGAAGCACAAAAGTACCTGGTTCCACAGGCAATTTGAAGGCAGCGTGTTTCGACAAGTAGTCGGTGATGCCGTTCTCCACTCGGGGAACATGCCCCGCTTGTATATCGTCAAAGCGCTCTTCTAGCTTCCTCACTTCATCTACGGCCTCCATCAATGGGCTTTGATAATCTTTGTTAACTTGCTTGACGACAAGCTGTGAATCACCCCTGACGATGATCTTCTTGATTCCGAGGTCTGCCGCAATCCTGAGACCGGCAAGCAACCCCTCGTATTCAGCAGTGTTGTTTGTTTACATCTCCCTGGGAAAGTGCATCTGGACTACATACTTGAGGTGCTCTCCGTGGGTGCGACGAGCAGCACACCAGCACCGGCGCCTTGCAGCAAGAGAAAGCCCCGTCAAAGTACATAATCCAGTCTGACTTGTTTCCTTGCCGGGGAGAGTGGTCTCCTGAATCTCTTCGTCGTTGAGGTCCATTCCGCAATGAACTCCCAAGACTCTACTGTAATTGTCGAAGCTTTCAAACTTCAAACCAAAGCTTGACAGTTCCAAGCCCATTCCACAATCCTCCCGGTTGCGTCTGGGTTATGCAATATCCTTTGCAATGGGAAGCGGGTGACGACGGTGATTTCATGCTTGGAAGTAATGATGCAGCTTCCTCGAGGCCATAAGGAGGCCGAAGAGCAATTTCTGCACACCGGATACCTTGACCTAGCCCCCTGCAAGAGGGAGCTGACAAAGTAAACCGGGTGTTGCATCTCTTCTTCTTCTTCTGCACTATTTCATTCGATTGCGTCGCTTCTGCTTCGCCAGCGCCAGACTCTGCCGGGGGCCTTGCCTTACCGGCACCAGGCCCTGCCGGGGGAGCTCTGTTTGCCATCCGCCAGCCCTGCTGTTGCCATTGCCTCTTCGTCGACCTCCCTCTGTGCCACTAGCGCGGCGCTGACCACTTGGTTCGTTGCCGCTAGATATAGCAGCAACGGTTCTTGTGGTTTAGGCGCAACCAGTATTGGCGTAGAGGAGAGGTACTTCTTCAAATCCTGCAGGGCCGCCTCGGCCTCTGTGTCCATTCCATTGGGCCTGCCTTTTTCAATTTTGAAAAAGGGAAGGGCACGTTCAGCAGACTTGGAGATGAATCTGCTCATGGCGGCAACGCAGCCAGTGAGCCGACGTACATCCTTGATCCGCCTAGGTGCCTCGATCTGCTCAATGGCCTTGATCTTGTCTGGATTCACCTTGATCCCACTCTGTGACACAAAGAACCCGAGAAGTTTGCCGGACGGAACGCCGAAGACACACTTCTCAGGATTCAGCTTGGAGGTTGATCTTTCACAAATTTTCAAACGTCTCTTCCAAATCTTGTACGAGTGTTGCCCTGTCCTTGGTTTTGACCACTATGTCATCCATATAAGCTTCCATATGTTCTATGTAGTTGGGGTCAAAACCAATTTGGACTGCTCTTGCAAACGTTGAGCCACACTCTTCAACCCGAAAGGCATTCATAAGAAACAATACGTACCACATGGGGTGATGAATGCTGTCTTCTCTTCATCTTCTCTCGTCATGAAGATCTGGTGGTATCCTGAGTAGGCGTCAAGGAACGATAACAAGTCACCCGGCCGTGGAGTCAACAATCTGGTCAATGCGCGGCAACGGGAAAGGGTCCTTCGGACAGCCTTATTGATATCTGTGTAATCAATACACAAACCTCCACTTCCCATTTGCCTTGCGCACCACCACCGGATTGGCCAACCATGTCGGATGAGTACTCCCCTCACCAAGCCTGCCGCTTCTAACTTCCTGATCTCCTCCTGATGAACTCCTGCCATTCCAAAGCTTGCTTCCTGACCTTCTGCTTGACGGGTCGCGCATGAGGACAGACAACAAGATGGTGCTCAATCACCTCCCTGGGAACGCCGGGGATGTCGGATGCTTGCCATGCAAACATCGACATTCGCCCGCAAGGAAGGTGACGAGCGCGCTTCCTATTTGCTGTCAGAGGAGCTTATGGTGAAGCCCCTCCTGTGCCATCCTCCTGACGGACACCTTCTTGGTCTCTGGTGGTGCAGCTCTGGATTTCTTGCTCTTGCCAGTGGAGCTCTGGCACGTCCTCGAAGGAGCACAGCACTCCGAAGAGGTGCGCTTGCTGGAGTGGGCACGAAGGTATTGCCGGTCTTCTTCCCTCCCGGGGCTTCGGCGGCAGGAGCAAGTGCCTTGGCGGTACTCACTGCAACTGCTTCTCGGTAGAGTTGGTCAGCGCAGATCAGCGCATCCTTCTTGTCGGAGGGATGATGATAGTCATCGGCCCAGGCATCTTCAGTGTGTTGTAGGCGTATGTGAGGCCGCCATGAAGTTGCTAGTGCGGGTGCCGAGGATCCCGTTGTAGGGCAAGGGGATCTCGACTACATCGAAAACAACCCTCTCTGTCCTGTAGTTTAACTCGCCTCCAAACGTCACGGGCAGCTGATCTTACCCTTCGGCTGACTCCTTCCCGGGTTGACCCCTTGAAATGTGCCCGTCTCTTCGAGTCTCCATCAGGAATCTGCAGCCTTTTGATCACAACAGGCGAGATCAAGTTTCAGACCGGCCCCACCGTCAACTAGCATTTTTGTCACCTTGAGGTTGCGTATTGTTGGCAACCAACAACGGCAAACACCCGACCGTAGTTGTGCGATCAGGGTGGTCCTCGGTGTCAAAAATGATAGGCGTGTGGACCACTTCAGTGGCTTTCGAGCATCGAATGATGGTTCCGCTGTGGATCTCACGCGCCACTGCTTGAGCTGGCGGTGAGAGGTGTGCAGCGAGGCGCCACCATCGACGCACATGGCCTCCGTAGCTTTCTGGAAACTCATGCTCGCCGGACTCGTCTCCTCGTCATGACTCATCTTCCTACTTCTTGTCGGCCCTGAGCGGGCCTCTCTTGCTGGTTATCCTTGCCGGTGACCTCCTTGGCCGCCACGCTTCTTGTCGGATCCTTCGGCACCATCCTGACCCTTCTCCTTGTCCCGCCTCTCATACTCAGCTTTTTGCTTCTCAGCAAGCAGCTCAACTTGTCGGCATTCTGGAGGTCGTGGCCCTTGGTGCGGTGGATCTTGCAGTACTGCTTGTCGGAGCCTCCTGGCTTGTCGGCAGCCGCCAAGGCCCGGCAAGCGGCGCACCCAGCAATTTCCTTGCCGGGGTCGTCTGCCTTGGCCTTCTTGGCAGCGCCGGTGTCCTCGGATCCCTCGACGGCAAGCACGGTCTTGCCCTTGCGCTTCCTGTTGCGACGCGCCTTCTTCGTCGGGCGGCTGTGTCTCGTCTGTGGAGTCGGTTTCCGCACCGGCGTCCTCGCCGGGGTACTTCCTCCCCTCCGCTCGAGCGCACCTATCAGCCAGAACATAAAGTTCAGGCCACATCTTTGACCTTGTTCATCGCCAGCTCTTCACGCATCTTGCGGTTGCGCACATTCTGATGGAATGCGCTGATCACGGCGGCGGGATGAACATCTGGGATGTTGTACTGCACCCGGCTGAACCTCTGTATGTACTTGCGCAGGTTTCACCTTCCTTCTGGGGGATGATATGCAAATCGCTTGCCTGGCCATGAGCTTGGTGGCCTCCAGTGAAGGCGCCAACGAACTCATGACACAAATCCGGCCAAGAAGAAATGGAATCCGCCGGCAAGTGCATCAACCATGACATGACATTGGGTTTAAGTGCCAACGGGAAGTAATTGGCAAGCACCTTGTCGTCGCATCGGAGCACCAGAAGCTTGCATCGATGGATCAGATGCTGAGGAATCGCGGATTTAATCCGAGAAAAAGAAAAACGACGAACGCCGAATTTTTTTCGGCACGGAAAACGAGGCGCGACGAACCTCGGCGGGATCCGGCGCGGGGACCGGCGGCGGCGGCTTAGGGCGCTTTAGGGTTTCCCCCGGGGCCGGGCCTCGGCTTATAAAGGCCTCCCGGTCGGTGTCCAGGTCGGACACGGCCCGTTAAGTCGGTTCGTTTTTTTAATTATTCCGCTCGGAAGAAAAATAAAAAGAAATACTAAACGGACTCCAAAAATTCCGAAATAAATTTTCACGGGCTTCTATAATCAAGCCGCACAAGGTGAACATTTACTTGTGGACCTAAATGCAATTTGAAAAAACGCACTTTTTTCCTAAATTCAAATAAAACACCGAAAAACTCCGAAATAAAATCCTTATTTGATTTTATTATTAAATCCTCAATATTTCTTTATTTTGGGAAAGTCATTTTATTCCCTCTCTCATATTTTTGTAATAGAAATAATTGATGATAAAATAAACAAAATCAAATGATCCTATTCTCAAAATTTGAGAAGACTCAAATATGAAAATAACGAAATCCCCAACTCTCTCCGTGGTCCTTGAGTTGCTGGTGATTCTAGGATCAACCAAAATGCAATAAATATGATATGCATGATGATCTAATGTATAACATTCCAAATTGAAAATTTGGGATGTTACAAACCTACCCCCTTAAGATGAATCTCGCCCTCGAGATTCGGGTTGGCTAGAAAATAGGTGAGGTGGTCTTTGAGCAAATCTTCCTCTCGCTCCAGGTGGCTTCATCCTCGTGTGGTGGCTCCACTGAACTTTGCAAAACTTGATAACCTTGCTGCGAGTAACTCGGTGGCAAACTCGAGGATCTTAACTGGTTTCTCCTCGTAGGTCAAATCGTTATCCAACTGAATAGTTTCCAAAGGCACTGTGTCTCTCAACGGTATGTCAGCCATCTCCGCGTGACATTTCTTAACTGAGAAACGTGGAACACATCATGAACTCCTGACAATCCTTCGGGCAATTCCAACTTGTAGGCCACTTCTCCCATACGCTCCAAAACTCGATATGGTCCTACAAATCGTGGCGCTAACTTCCTTTAACTCCAAAACGCTTTGTTCCGAAGTGGAGATACTCGAAGATAAGCTCTATCTCCAACTTCGTAAACTGTCTCCTTGCGTTTAGAATCTGCATAACTCTTCTGTCTGGACTGGGCTACCTTGAGCCTATCGCGAATCAACTTCACCTTCTGTTCAGACTCTTTAATCAAGTCAGGTCCAAACAACTGGCGGTCTCCAACTTCGTCCCATGACAGCGGTGTCCTGCACCTCCTTCCGTACAAAGCTTCGAAAGGGGCCATCTTTAAACTGGTTTGATAACTGTTGTTGTAAGAGAACTCTGCATATGGCAAATTATCGTCCCAACTAGATCCATAATCTAGCGCACAAGCTCTCAGCATATCCTCCAAAATCTGATTGACTCTCTCGGTCTGTCCATCTGTCTGTGGATGAAAAGCTGTACTGAATTCTAGCCTGGTACCCAAAGTTTCGTGCAACTGCTTCCAGAACTTTGAGGTAAACTGGGTTCCTCTATCCGATACGATACTCCTTGGAACTCCATGCAACACACGATTCTGGTCATGTATATCTTTGCCAACTTAGCACTGGTGTAAGTGGTCTTTACTGGGATGAAATGAGCTACTTTCGTCAATCGATCGACACAACCCAAATCGAGTCATAGCCTGAACGAGTCCTGGGCAATCCCGTGATAAAATCCATGCCTAGCTTATCCCACTTCCATTCGGGTATCGGCAATGGTTGTAACAATCCTGCTGGCTTCTGATGCTCTGCCTTTACTCTCCGCATACATCACAAACTGCTACATACTCCGCAATATCCTTCTTCATTCCGGTCCACCAGAAAATATCCTTCAAATCCAAATACATCTTGGTATTTCCTGGGTGAATCGTGTGCCTCTTGCAAAATCAACTTCCTGATCTCCGGGTCATTGGGCACGTAAACGCGTCTTCAAACCATAGGGTGTCGTGCTCATCCTCACGAAATCCTTTAGCTTTTCCTTTGCTCAGTTTCTCCTTTATAGCGGCAATCTCTTTGTCAGCTTTCTGAGCTTCTCTGATTCTATCCATCAAAGTTGACTGAATCTCCAATGCTGCTACATAGCCTCTCGGAACTATTTCCAAACATAGTTCACGAAGATTTTCTGCTAACTCCTTGGTATTTCTCCCGTCATTAATGTATTGACATGGCTCTTACGGCTTAATGCGTCATGCTACTACATTAGCCTTTCCGGGATGATAATGCAATTTCATATCATAATCCTTGAAGCTCCAACCATCTCCTTTGTCTGAATTTAACTCCTTCTGGGTGAAAATGTACTTCAAACTCTTATGATCCGTGTACACCTCACAATGATTTCCAATGAGAAAATGTCTCCATGTCTTCAATGCATGCACTACGGCTGCTAACTCCAAATCATGCGTGGCATAATTCAACTCATGAGGTTTCAGTTGTCTTGAGGCATATGAAACAACTCTCCCTTCCTGCATAAGCACTGCTCCAAGTCCTCGACGTGAAGCGTCGCAATACACCTCATAATCCTTGGTCTGGTCTGGCAAAATCAACACTGGTGAGGTAACCAAACGTTTCTTCAACTCCTGGAAACTAGCCTCACATCTCCGTCCATATGAACTTGGTATCTTTCTTCAACAACTCAGTCATAGGCTTCGCAATCTTTGAGAAATTCTCAATAAATCTCCGGTAGTATCCTGCGAGTCCAAGAAAACTCCGGATCTCTCCAACTGTTGTTGTGGGCTTCCCACCTTTGGTCACGGTTTCAACTTTAGCGGGATCTACTGCTATACCTTCTCCAGATATAACGTGTCCGAGGAATCCTACTTCCTTAACCAAAACTCACATTTGCTGAACTTGGCATATAATTGATGTTCTCTGAGCTTTCCAAGTACCAAACGCAAATGCTCCTTATGTTCCTCTTCATTCTTCGAATAAACCAGGATATCATCAATGAACACTACGACGAACTTATCCAAAAACTCCATAAACACTTTGTTCATCATGTTCATAAAATAGGCAGGTGCGGTTAGTCAGACCAAATGACATAACGGTATACTCGTACAGCCCATACCTGGTGGTAAAAGCTGTCTTAGTATCCTGTTCTCGAATCTTCAACTGGTGGTATCCTGATCGCAATCGATCTTGGAAAACACTTTAGCTCCTTGCAATCGATCAAACAGATCATTGATCATTGGTAGTGGGTACTTGTTCTTGATGTTACTTCATTCAATCCTCGATAATCAACAACCATCCTTAACGATCCATCCTTCTTCTCCACTAGAAGTACTGGCGATCCCCAAGGCGAAGAACTTGGGCGAATATATCCCTTATCCAGTAACTCCTTAATCTGCTTCTTAATTTCCACCAAATCCTTTGCTGGCATCCTATATGGTCTCTTTGATATTGGCCCTGTGCCTGGCAATAGCTCAATCAAAAACTCAATATCTCTATCCGGTGGCATGCCTGGCAACTCCTCTGGAAATACATCAGGGAAATCCCTTACCACTGGTACTTCCTCCTGCACAACTCCTATAGATTACTTGAGTCTCTCTTTGTG
>NC_053024.1:30130124-30147523 GCF_003073215.2 Triticum urartu
TTGATAACGAGATCACATCATTAGGAGAATGATGTGATGGACAAGACCCAATCCTAAACATAGCACAAGATCGTTTGGTTCGTTTGCTAGAGTTTTCCAATGTCAAGTATCTTTTCCTTAGACCATGAGATCGTGTAACTCCCGGATACCGTAGGAGTGCTTTGGGTGTACCAAACGTCACAACGTAACTGGGTGACTATAAAGGTATACTACGGGTATCTCCGAAAGTGTCTGTTGGGTTGACACGGATCAAGACTGGGATTTGTCACTCCGTATGACGGAGAGGTATCACTGGGCCCACTCGGTAATGCATCATCATAATGAGCTCAAAGTGACCAAGTGTCTGGTCACGGGATCATGCATTACGGTACGAGTAAAGTGAGTTGACGGTAACGAGATTGAACGAGGTATTGGGATACCGACGATCGAATCTCGGGCAAGTAACATACCGATTGACGAAGGGAATTGTATACGGGGTTGCTTGAATCCTCGACATCGTGGTTCATCCGATGAGATCATCGAGGAGCATGTGGGAGCCAACATGGGTATCTAGATCCCGCTGTTGGTTATTGACCGGAGAGCGATCTCGGTCATGTCTACATGTCTCCCGAACCCGTAGGGTCTACACACTTAAGGTTCGGTGACGCTAGGGTTGTAGGGATATGTATATGCAGTAACCTGAATGTTGTTCGGAGTCCCGGATGAGATCCCGGACGTCACGAGGAGTTCCGGAATGGTCCGGATGTAAAGAATTATATATAGGAAGTGCTATTTCGGCCGTCGGGACAAGTTTCGGGGTCACCGGTATTGTACCGGGACCACCGGAAGGGTCCCGGGGGTCCACCGGGTGGGGCCACCTATCCCGGTGGGCCCCATGGGCTGAAGTGGGAAGGGATCCAGCCCAAAGTGGGCTGGGGCGCCACTTCCCTTAGGGCCCATGCGCCTAGGGTGGGGAAACCCTAAAGGGGGGGCGCCCCCTTGCTTGGGGGGCAAGCCCCCCACCCCTTGGCCGGCGCCCCCCCTAGGCCCCCCTATATATAGTGGGGGGGATGGAGGACCTCTTACCTTTGCCTTTGGTGCCTCCCTCTCCCTCTCCAACACATCCTCCTCCTCCATAGAGCTTGGCGAAGCCCTGCCGGAGTACTGCAGCTCCACCACCACCACGCCGTCGTGCTGCTGCTGGAGCCATCTTCCTCAACCTCTCCTTTCCCCTTGCTGGATCAAGAAGGAGGAGACGTTACGCTGACCGTACGTGTGTTGAACGCGGAGGTGCCGTCCGTTCGGCACTAGGATCTCCGGTGATTTGGATCACGTCGAGTACGACTTCCTCATCCCCATTCTTTGAACGCTTCCACGCGTGATCTACAAAGGTATGTAGATGCAATCCAATCACTCGTTGCTATATGAACTCCTAGATGGATCTTGGTGAAACTGTAGGAAATTTTTTGTTTTCTGCAACGTTCCCCAACAGTGGCATCATGAGCTAGGTCTATGCGTAGTTCTCTTTGCACGAGTAGAACACAATTTGTTGTGGGCGTAGATGTTGTCAACTTTCTTGCCGCTACTAGTCTTATCTTGCTTCAGCGGTATTGTGGGATGAAGCGGCCCGGACCAACCTTACACGTACGCTTACGTGAGACCGGTTCCACCGACTAACATGCACAAGTTGCATAAGGTGGCTGGCGGGTGTCTGTCTCTCCCACTTTAGTTGGAGCGGATTCGATGAAAAGGGTCCTTATGAAGGGTAAATAGAAGTTGAAAAATCACGTTGTGGCTTTCACGTAGGTAAGAAAACGTTCTTGCTAGAACCCTATTGCAGCCACGTAAAACTTGCAACAACAATTAGAGGACGTCTAACTTGTTTTTGCAGCAAGTGTTCTGTGATGTGATATGGCCAAAGTTGTGATGAATGATGAATGATATATATGTGATGTATGAGATGTTCATGCTATTGTAATAAGAATCACGACTTGCATGTCGATGAGTATGACAACCGGCAGGAGCCATAGGAGTTGTCTTTATTTTTTTGTATGACCTGCGTGTCATTGAGAAACGCCATGTAAATTACTTTACTTTATTGCTAAACGCGTTAGCCGTAGTAGTAGTAGTAATAGTTGGCGAGCAACTTCATGGAGACAGGATGATGGAGATCATGATGATGGAGATCATGGTGTCATGCCGGTGACAAGATGATCATGGAGCCCCAAGATGGAGATCAAAGGAGCTATGTGATATTGGCCATATCATGTCACTATTATTATTTGATTGCATGTGATGTTTATCATGTTTTTGCATCTTGTTTACTTAGAACGACGGTAGTAAATAAGATGATCCCTCATAATAATTTCAAGAAAGTGTTCCCCCTAACTGTGCACCGTTGCGACAGTTCGTTGTTTCGAAGCACCACGTGATGATCGGGTGTTAGATTCCAACGTTCACATACAATGAGTGTAAGACAGATTTACACATGCAAACACTTAGGTTGACTTGACGAGCCTAGCATGTACAGACATGGCCTCGGAACATAGAAGACCGAAAGGTCGAGCATGAGTCGTATAGAAGATACGATCAACATGAAGATGTTCACCGATGTTGACTAGTCCGTCTCGCGTGATGATCGGACACGGCCTAGTTAACTCGGATCATGTTATACTTAGATCACTGAAGGGATGTCTATCTAAGTGGGAGTTCATTGAATAATTTGATTAGATGAACTTAATTATCATGAACTTAGTCTAAAAAAATTTACTATATGTCTTGTAGATCAAATGGCCAACGTAGTCCTCAACTTCAACGCGTTCCTAGAGAAAACCAAGCTGAAAGACGATGGCAGCAACTACACGGACTGGGTCCGGAACCTGAGGATCATCCTCATAGCTGCCAAGAAAGATTATGTCCTACAAGCACCGCTAGGTGACGCACCTGTTCTCCCTGCAGAACAAGACGTTATGAACGCTTGGGAGGCACGTACCGATGACTACTCCCTCGTTCAGTGCGGCATGCTTTACAGCTTAGAGCCGGGGCTCCAAAAGCGTTTTGAGAGACACGGAGCATATGAGATGTTCGAAGAGCTGAAAATGGTTTTCCAAGATCATGCCCGGGTCGAGAGATATCAAGTCTCCGACAAGTTCTTCAACTGTAAGATGGAGGAAAACAGTTCTGTTAGTGAGCACATACTCACTATGTCTGGGTTGCATAACCGCTTGACTCAGCTGGGAGTTAATCTCCCGGATGACGCGGTCATTGACAGAATCCTTCAGTCGCTTCCACCGAGCTACAAGAGCTTTGTGATGAACTTCAATATGCAGGGGATGGAAAAGACCATTCCTGAAGTATTTGCAATGCTGAAATCAGCAGAGGTAGAAGTCAAAAAGGAACATCAAGTGTTGATGGTGAATAAAATCACTAAGTTCAAGAAGGGCAAGGGAAAGAAAGCTTTCAAGAAGGACGGCAAGGGAGTTGCCGCGCCCGGCAAGCAAGCTGCCGGGAAGAAGCCAAAGAATGGACCCAAGCCCGAGACTGAGTGCTTTTATTGCAAGGAAAGTGGTCACTGGAAGCGGAACTGCTCCAAATACTTAGAGGACAAGAAGGCCGGCAAAATGAAAGGTATATGTGATATACATGTAATTGATGTGTACCTTACCAGTACTCGTAGTAGCTCCTGGGTATTTGATACCGGTGTGGTTGCTCACATTTGTAACTCAAAACAGGAGCTGCGGAATAAGCGGAGACTGGCGAAGGACGAGGTGACGATGCGCGTCGGGAATGGTTCCAAGGTCAATGTGATCGCCGTCGGCACGCTACCTCTACATTTACCTGCGGGATTAGTTTTAAACCTTAATAATTGTTATTTAGTGCCAGCTTTGAGCATGAACATTGTATCAGGATCTCGTTTAATTCGAGATGGCTACTCATTTAAATCCGAGAATAATGGTTGTTCTATTTATATGAGAGATATGTTTTATGGTCATGCTCCGATGGTGAATGGTTTATTCTTAATGAATCTCGAGCGTAATGCTACACATGTTCATAGTGTGAGTACCAAAAGATGTAAGATTGATAATGATAGTCCCACATACTTGTGGCATTGCCGCCTTGGTCACATAGGTGTCAAACGCATGAAGAAGCTCCATGCTGATGGACTTTTAGAGTCTCTTGATTACGAATCGTTTGACACGTGCGAACCATGCCTCATGGGTAAAATGACCAAGACTCCATTCTCAGGAACAATGGAGCGAGCAACCAACTTATTGGAAATCATACATACTGATGTGTGCGGACCAATGAGTGTTGAGGCTCGCGGTGGCTATCGTTGTGTTCTCACCCTCACTGATGACTTGAGTAGATATGGGTATGTCTACTTAATGAAACACAAGTCTGAGACCTTTGAAAAGTTCAAGGAATTTCAGAGTGAGGTTGAGAATCAACGTGACAGGAAAATCAAGTTCTTGCGATCAGATCGTGGAGGAGAATACTTGAGTCACGAGTTTGGCACACACTTAAGAAAATGTGGAATAGTTTCACAACTCACGCCGCCTGGAACACCTCAGTGTAATGGTGTGTCCGAACGTCGTAATCGCACTCTATTAGATATGGTGCGATCTATGATGTCTCTTACCGATTTACCGCTATCTTTTTGGGGCTATGCTTTAGAGACTGCCGCATTCACTTTAAATAGGGCTCCGTCGAAATCCATTGAGACGACACCGTATGAATTATGGTTTGGGAAGAAACCTAAGTTGTTGTTTCTAAAAGTTTGGGGATGCGATGCTTATGTCAAGAAACTTCAACCTGAAAAGCTCGAACCCAAGTCGGAAAAATCTGTCTTCATAGGATACCCTAAAGAAACTATTGGGTATACCTTCTACCTCAGATCCGAAGGCAAGATCTTTGTTGCCAAGAATGGATCCTTTCTAGAGAAAGAGTTTCTCTCGAAAGAAGTAAGTGGGAGGAAAGTAGAACTTGATGAAGTATTACCTCTTGAACCGGAAAATGGCGCAACTCAAGAAAATGTTCCTGAGGTGCCTGCACCGACTAGAGAGCAAGTTAATGATGATGATCAAGATACTTCTGATCAAGCTCCTACTGAAATTCGAAGGTCCACAAGGACACGTTCCGCACCAGATTGGTACGGCCACCCTGTCTTGGAAATCATTTTGTTAGACAACGGTGAACCTTCGAACTATGAAGAAGCGATGGCGGGCCCGGATTCCAGCAAATGGCTGGAAGCCATGAAATCCGAGATAGGATCCATGTATGAAAACGAAGTATGGACTTTGGCTGACTTGCCCGTAGAGCGGCGAGCCATAGAAAATAAATGGATCTTTAAGAAGAAGACAGACGCGGATGGTAATGTGACCATCTATAAAGCTCGGCTTGTCGCTAAGGGTTATCGACAAGTTCAAGGGGTTGACTACGATGAGACTTTCTCACCGGTAGCGAAGCTAAAGTCCGTCCGAATCATGTTAGCAATTGCCGCATTCTATGATTATGAGATATGGCATCAAAACGGCATTCCTTAATGGTTTCCTTAAGGAAGAATTGTATATGATGCAGCCGGAAGGTTTTGTCGATCCTAAATATGCTGACAAGGTGTGCAAGCTCCAACGCTCGATTTATGGGCTGGTGCAAGCATCTCGGAGTTGGAACATTCGCTTTGATAAGATGATCAAAGTGTTTGGGTTTATGCAGACTTATGGAGAAGCCTGCGTTTACAAGAAAGTGAGTGGGAGCTCTGTAGCATTTCTCATATTATATGTAGATGACATACTTTTGATGGGAAATGATATAGAGCTTTTGGACAGCATTAAGGCCTACTTGAATAAGAGTTTTTCAATGAAGGACCTTGGAGAAGCTGCTTATATATTAGGCATCAAGATCTATAGAGATAGATCAAGACGCCTCATAGGTCTTTCACAAAGCACATACCTTGATAAGATATTGAAGAAGTTCAATATGGATCAGTCTAAGAAGGGGTTCTTGCCTGTATTGCAAGGTGTGAAATTGAGCTCAGCTCAATGTCCGACCACGGCAGAAGATATAGAAGAGATGAGTGTCATCCCCTATGCCTCAGCCATAGGGTCTATTATGTATGCCATGCTGTGTACCAGACCTGATGTAAACCTTGCCGTAAGTTTGGTAGGAAGGTACCAAAGTAATCCCGGCAAGGAACACTGGACAACGGTCAAGAATATGCTGAAGTACCTGAAAAGGACTAAGGAAATGTTTCTCGTTTATGGAGGTGACGAAGAGCTCGTCGTAAAAGGTTACGTCAACGCTAGCTTCGACATAGATCTGGATGACTCTAAGTCACAAACCGGATACGTGTATATTTTGAATGGTGGGGCAGTAAGCTAGTGCAGTTGCAAGTAGAGCGTCGTGGCGGGATCTACATGTGAAGCGGACTACATGGCAGCCTCGGAGGCAGCGCATGAAGCAATTTGGGTGAAGGAGTTCATCACCGACCTAGGAGTCATACCCAATGCGTCGGGGCCAATCAAACTCTTCTGTGACAACACTGGAGCTATTGCACTTGCCAAGGAGCCCATGTTTCACAAGAAGACCAGGCACATCAAGCGTCGCGTCAACTCCATTCGTGAAAATGTTCAAGATGGAGACATAGATATTTGTAAAGTACATACGGACCTGAATGTAGCAGATCCGTTGACTAAACCTCTCCCTAGAGCAAAACATGATCAACACCAGAATTCCATGGGTGTTCGATTCATCACAATGTAACTAGATTATTGACTCTAGTGCAAGTGGGAGACTGTTGTAAATATGCCCTAGAGGCAATAATAAAAGCATTATTATTATATTTCCTTATTCATGATAATTGTCTTTATTCATGCTATAATTGTGTTATCCGGAAATCGTAATACATGTGTGAATAATAGACACCAACATGTCCCTAGTAAGCCTCTAGGTGACTAGCTCGTTGATCAACAGATAGTCATGGTTTCCTGACTATGGACATTGGATGTCGTTGATAACGAGATCACATCATTAGGAGAATGATGTGATGGACAAGACCCAATCCTAAACATAGCACAAGATCGTTTGGTTCGTTTGCTAGAGTTTTCCAATGTCAAGTATCTTTTCCTTAGACCATGAGACCGTGTAACTCCCGGATACCGTAGGAGTGCTTTGGGTGTACCAAACGTCACAACGTAACTGGGTGACTATAAAGGTATACTACGGGTATCTCCGAAAGTGTCTGTTGGGTTGACACGGATCAAGACTGGGATTTTTCACTCCGTATGACGGAGAGGTATCACTGGGCCCACTCTGTAATGCATCATCATAATGAGCTCAAAGTGACCAAGTGTCTGGTCACGGGATCATGCATTATGGTACGAGTAAAGTGACTTGCCGGTAACGAGATTGAACGAGGTATTGGGATACCGACGATCGAATCTCGGGCAAGTAACATACCGATTGACGAAGGGAATTGTATACGGGGTTGCTTGAATCCTCAACATGGTGGTTCATCCGTTGAGATCATCGAGGAGCATGTGGGAGCCAACATGGGTATCCAGATCCCGCTATTGGTTATTGACCGGAGAGCGATCTCGGTCATGTCTACATGTCTCCCGAACCCGTAGGGTCTACACACTTAAGGTTCGGTGACGCTAGGGTTGTAGGGATATGTACATGCAGTAACCTGAATGTTGTTCGGAGTCCCGGATGAGATCCTGGACGTCACGAGGAGTGCCGAATGGTCCGGAGGTAAAGAATTATATATAGGAAGTGCTATTTCGGCCGTCGGGACAAGTTTCGGGGTCACCGGTATTGTACCGGGACCATCGGAAGGGTCCCGGGGGTCCACCGGGTGGGGCCACCTATCCCGGAGGGCCCCATGAGCTGAAGTGGGAAGGGATCCAGCCCAAAGTGGGCTGGGGCGCCACTTCCCTTAGGGCCCATGCGCCTAGGGTGGAGAAACCCTAAAGGGGGGGCGCCCCCTTGCTTGGGGGGCAAGCCCCCCACCCCTTGGCCGCCGCCCCCCTAGGAGATTGCATCTCCTGGGGCCGGCGCCCCCCTAGGCCCCCCTATATATAGTGGGGGGGATGGAGGACCTCTTACCTTTGCCTTTGGTGCCTCCCTCTCCCTCTCCAACACATCGTCCTCCTCCATAGAGCTTGGCGAAGCCCTGCCGGAGTACTGCAGCTCCACCACCACCACGCCGTCGTGCTGCTGCTGGAGCCATCTTCCTCAACCTCTCCTTTCCCCTTGCTGGATCAAGAAGGAGGAGACGTTAAGCTGACCGTACGTGTGTTGAACGCGGAGGTGCCATCCGTTCGGCGCTAGGATCTCCGGTGATTTGGATCACGTCGAGTACGACTTCCTCATCCCCGTTCTTTGAACGCTTCCGCGCGTGATCTACAAAGGTATGTAGATGCAATCCAATCACTCGTTGCTATATGAACTCCTAGATGGATCTTGGTGAAACCGTAGGAAAATTTTTGTTTTCTGCAACGTTCCCCAACAGAAGTCTACCGCAAGGATCTCAAGGATACTATCTACCAGATTTGTGGGCGCCGAGATGAACACTAGGAGATGATCAGCACCAGAAAGGATAGATCAATCGCAGCTTTTATTCAGGAGTTAAACCAGCACATTCGATGACAGGAGAACCAGATGTGCGCCGACATGATAGATCTGAAGAAGGCTAAGACTAGAATCAAGGAACTGGAGGAAGAACTCAAGGCTACACGTGAGGATTATGAAGAGGAAATTGAAGTATTGGTGGACAAGAATGCCGACCTAACAAAGAAGATTGGAATATTTATGGGAGGCCCTACACCAGTAGATGAAGACGAAGAACCCAAGGAGATTAGTCCGGAAGACTACATCATCATCGACGGCACCGACTCGGAACCAGATAGTAGTGATGATGATTATGTTGATGAAGCTAGAGCAGATATCATGGAGTCTGCAACCGAACAATATTTCTAGTAGACCACCACATCAGTAGTAGTAATCCACCATGTAAATATAGTAGTCCGAGCACTTTTGCGATAGTTAGGTCGATTGTATGCCCTTGTTTGATTGAATGAAGTGAATTGTTTGGTTTTGCCTCATGTGCATATGGGTAGTGTTTTCTCTTTAGACCCCCTCTATTCTTATATCTCATCTTTTCTAAACCCTCAGATGCCTCCGAGACGTGACCCTGGATTTGCCTTTCCACCGGAGCTAACCCAGCTGATCCAACAGCAGAACACATTGATGCAGTTGCTAGTCCAGAATCAGAATCAGGGGAACAACAACAACAACCCACCACCACCACCACCACCTGTTGACCACTTAGCCCGTTTTCTTAGGCTGAATCCGCCGGTGTTTTCCAGTAGCACCGAGCCGATAGTAGCAGATGATTGGCTCCACAAGACAGCTAGGGAGTTGACCACAGCAGGATGCACAGATGCGGAAAAAGTGAAGTTTGCCGCACATCATCTTGAAGGACCCGCAGCATCATGGTGGGAGAATTTCATAGCCACTTTCCCAGTTGACACTGTCACATGGGACCAGTTTCAGCAGGCTTTTCGTACTGCCCATGTTTCAGCAGGAGCTATGGCCATGAAGAAGCGTGAGTTTCGTAACTTGCGCCAAGGAGGACGGACAGTTGGCCAGTATGTGGAGGAATTTAGTAAGTTAGCACGTTATGCCCCATATGACGTTGCTACGGATGCAGCTAAGCAGGAGAAGTTTCTGGAAGGACTGAATGATGAGTTGAGCATGCAGTTGATGGTAGCAACCTTCAACAACTACCAGGAGTTGGTAGATCGTGCTCTTATGATTGAAGGGAAGCAGCATCAGATTGAGAACCGCAAGAGGAAGTATGGACAAGGAAAGTATAATTCAGGAGCTCAGCAGAAGCCATGTTTTACCCCTAGACCGAGAGGACATTTTCAGCATACCCATGGAGGAGGTAGCTCGCACAATCACAATGGCACCAAGAATGGTAATGGCAACGGAGGAAGCAACGGCCAGAACCGCACCAACCCCTCAACCCCAGCTAAGAAGGACCTAAGCCAAGTCACTAGCTTTAAGTGTTCGAAGACCAGACATTATGCCAATGAATGTCCTGAAGGCAAAAATGGCAATGGAAGTTCTGGGAAGAAGCTGAACCCTTTTAACAGGGGACAAGTGAACCACGTTAGCGTGGAGGAGGTTGAAGCTCAGCCCGATGCAGTAATAGGTAAGTTTTTGGTTAAGTCATTTGCTGCACTCGTTCTTTTTGATACTGGTGCATCGCATTCATACATCTTAAGGGGATTTGTGGATAAGTATAACCTACCAACCCAAGCCCTTAGGTCACCCATGTTAGTAACCTTGCCTGGAGCAGAGTATGTGGCTAGTCTATGGTGTGATCGGTTACCATTAAGGATTGGTAACTATGTTTTTCCCTCAGACCTAATAGTATTGGAATCTCAAGGATTGGATGTGATATTAGGCATGGATTGGTTATCAAAGTATGAAGGGAATATTGAGTGTGCTAGTAAGTCAATTTTTCTTACCACCCCAGAAGGGAGAAGGATCAAGTATGTATCTCGGCATGTGCCAAAGAGGACTCAAGTAAATGCCTAACAGGAGTTGTGCAGGAGGAAGTACCAGCGGTAAGGGATTTCCCTGATGTATTTCCAGAAGAGTTGCCAGGCATGCCACCGGATAGAGATATCGAGTTTCTGATTGAGCTATTGCCAGGCACAGGGCCAATATCAAAGAGACCATATAGGATGCCAGCAAAGGATTTAGTGGAAATTAAGAAACAGATTAAGGAGTTACTGGATAAGGGATATATCCGCCCAAGTTCTTCACCTTGGGGATCGCCAGTACTTCTAGTGGAGAAGAAGGATGGATCGTTAAGGATGGTTGTCGATTATCGAGGATTGAATGAAGTTACGATCAAGAATAAGTACCCACTACCGATGATCAATGATCTGTTTGATCGATTGCAAGGAGCTAAGGTATTTTCCAAGATCGATCTGCGATCAGGATACCACCAGTTGAAGATTCGAGAACAGGATATTCCGAAGACAGCTTTTACCACCAGGTATGGGCTGTATGAGTATACCGTTATGTCATTTGGTCTGACTAACGCACCTGCCTATTTTATGAACATGATGAACAAAGTGTTTATGGAGTTTTTGGATAAGTTCGTCGTAGTGTTCATTGATGATATCCTGGTTTATTCGAAGAATGAAGAGGAACATAAGGAGCATTTGCGTTTGGTACTTGGAAAGCTCAGAGAACATCAATTATATGCCAAGTTCAGCAAATGTGAGTTTTGGTTGAAGGAAGTAGGATTCCTCGGACATGTTATATCTGGAGAAGGTATAGCAGTAGATCCCGCTAAAGTTGAAACCGTGACCAAGTGGGAAGCCCCAACAACAGTTGGAGAGATCCGGAGTTTTCTTGGACTCGCGGGATACTACCGGAGATTTATTGAGAATTTCTCAAAGATTGCGAAGCCTATGACTGAGTTGTTGAAGAAGGATACCAAGTTCATATGGACAGAGGAGTGTGAGGCTAGTTTCTAGGAGTTGAAGAAATGCTTAGTTACCTCACCAGTGTTGATTTTGCCAGACCAGACCAAGGATTATGAGGTGTATTGCGACGCTTCACGTCGAGGACTTGGAGCAGTGCTTATGCATGAAGGGAGAGTTGTTTCATATGCCTCAAGACAACTGAAGCCTCATGAGTTGAATTATGCCACGCATGATTTGGAATTAGCAGCCGTAGTGCATGCTTTGAAAACATGGAGACATTTTCTCATTGGAAACCATTGTGAGGTGTACAGGGATCATAAGAGTTTGAAGTACATTTTCACACAGAAGGAGTTAAATCTTAGACAAAGGAGATGGTTGGAACTTATCAAGGATTATGATATGAAATTGCATTATCACCCCGGAAAGGCTAATGTAGTAGCTGACGCATTAAGCCGCAAGAGCTATGTCAATACATTAATGACGGGAGGAATACCAAGGGAGTTAGCCGAAAATCTTCGTGAACTATGTTTGGAAATAGTTCCGAGAGGTTATGTAGCAGCAATGGAGATTCAGTCAACCTTGATGGATAAAATCAGGGAAGCTCAGAAAGCTGACAAAGAGATTGCCGCTATAAAGGAGAATCTGAGCAAAGGAAAAGCTAAAGGATTCCGTGAGGATGAGCACGACACCCTATGGTTTGGAAGACCGTGTTTACGTGCCCAATGACCCGGAGATCAGGAAGTTGATTTTGCAAGAGGCACACGACTCACCGTATTCGATTCACCCAGGAAATACCAAGATGTATTTGGATTTGAAGGATATTTTCTGGTGGACCGGAACGAAGAAGGATATTGCGGAGTATGTAGCAGTTTGTGATGTATGTCAGAGAGTAAGGCAGAGCATCAGAAGCCAGCAGGATTGTTACAACCATTGCCGATACCCGAATGGAAGTGGGATAAGCTAGGCATGGATTTTATCACGGGATTGCCCAGGACTCGTTCAGGCTATGACTCGATTTGGTTTGTAGTTGATCGATTGACGAAAGTAGCTCATTTCATCCCGGTAAAGACCACTTACACCAGTGCTAAGTTGGCAAAGATATACATGACCAGGATCGTATGTTTGCATGGAGTTCCAAGGAGTATCGTATCAGATAGAGGAACCCAGTTTACCTCAAAGTTCTGGAAGCAGTTGCACGAAACTTTGGGTACCAGGCTAGAATTCAGTACAGCTTTTCATCCACAGACAGATGGACAAACCGAGAGAGTCAATCAGATTTTGGAGGATATGCCGGAGCTTGTGCGCTAGATTACGGATCTAGTTGGGACGATAATTTGCCATATGCAGAGTTCTCTTACAACAACAGTTATCAAACCAATTTAAAGATGGCCCCTTTCGAAGCTTTGTATGGAAGGAGAGATGCAGGACACCGTTGTCGTGGGACGAAGTTGGAGACCACCAATTGTTTGGATCTGACTTGATTAAAGAGTATGAACAGAAGGTGAAGTTGATTCGCGATAGGCTCAAGATAGCCCAGTCCAGACAGAAAAGTTATGCAGATTCTAAACGCAAAGAGACAGTTTACGAAGTCGGAGATAGAGCTTATCTTCAAGTATCTCCACTTTGGGGAACAAAACATTTTGGAGTTAAAGGGAAGTTAGCGCCACGATTTGTAGGACCATGTCGAGTTTTGGAGCGTATGGGAGAAGTGGCCTACAAGTTGGAATTGCCCGAAGGATTGTCAGGAGTACATGATGTGTTCCACGTTTCTCAGTTAAAGAAATGTCACGCGGAGATGGCTGACATACCGTTGAGAGACACAGTGCCTTTGGAAACTATTCAGCTGGATAACGATTTGACCTACGAGGAGAAACCAGCTAAGATTCTCGAGTTTGCCAGCCGAGTTACTCGCAGCAAAGTTATCAAGTTTTGCAAAGTTCAGTGGAGCCACCACACGAAGGATGAAGCCACCTGGGAGCGAGAGGAAGATTTGCTCAAGGACCACCCTCACCTATTTTCTAGCCAACCCGAATCTCGAGGGCGAGATTCATCTTAAGGGGGGTAGGTTTGTAACATCCCAAATTTCCAATTTGGAATGTTATACATTAGATCATCAATGCATATCGTATTTTATTTTACATTTTGGTTGATCCTAGAAATTCTACGCAACTCAATGACCCACGGAGAGAGTTGGGGATTTTGTTATTTTCATATTTGAGTTCTCTCAAATTTTGAGAATAGGATCATTTGATTTTATTTATTTTATCATCAATTATTTCTACTACAAAAATATGAGAGAGGGAATAAAATGACTTTCCCAAAATAAAGAAATATTGAGGATTTAATAATAAAATCAAATAAGATTTTATTTCGGAGTTTTTCGGTGTTTTATTGAATTTAGGAAAAAAGTGCGTTTTTCAAAATTGTATTTAGGGCCCAAATAAATGTTCACCTTGTGCGGCTTGATTTTAGAAGCCCGTGAAAATTTATTTCGGAATTTTTGGAGTCCGTTTAGTATTTCTTTTTATTTTTCTTCCGAGCGGAATAATTAAAAAAGAACGAACCGACTTCGGGCCGTACCCGAGTGGGACACCGCCCGGGGGCAGCCTTTAAATAGCGCCGTCCCGAGCCGCCCCAGCCCATCAGCCCCGACTCGATCCGCGCGCGCCGCCGGAGCCGCCGCAGCCGCCGCCGACGATCCCGCCGCCCGAGGTTCGTCGCCGCCTCGTTTTCCGTGCCGAAAAAAAAGAAAAAAAATATTCGGCGTTCGTCGTTTTTCTTTTTCTCGGATTAAATCGGCGATTTTTCTGATTGTGATTCCTGGTCCGATTTTTGTTTTAGTTTAACTTTTCGCTTGTTTATCGAAATCAGGCGATTCAAGCGCCTAGAGATTCGTCTCGAAACCCTCTATTCGTTTAACCAACTTAAACAAGTTTTTGCTACTATAAAATTTGCCCTAGATTCAGATTACTAGAACGAAGTTGTTTTATTTCGCCGTTTGACTTTCGTTGTTTCGTTCGATTTGATTCTTTTTGCCAACCGAAGTTCTTAAGTTGAACTTTCTGGTTAGATCTCTTATTTGAGTTTTACCTGTGCATTAGATGAGTACTTATTGTATGCTTGTTTGTTTGTCTGCGATAGAATACCCGGAGTGCGCCGCCTGTTACTTCGAATCGTTAGGTTTCGCGGATCGTCAGCAAGGCAAGTAACACGTTGATCATACCTTTTCTTCTACCCAGTTTTATTGCATTAGATCAATCCTCACACATTGCATGATTAGGATCTAATTAAATTGTGGGATGGAAAGTAGATGAAGTAGTACCTATTACCTGTTATTATCAAACCTTTGGGAGTTACTTCTACGTTTGCTTATTATGCCATGCTATGCTAGTAGACGTGGATTGGGTGAGTGATATCCATGACAGATGTGAGATTGTTAATTAATGGTTTATCTAAGGTGGCAACTTAAACACACATCTGGGTGGATTGAGGCAACTGGGTATTCCAGGACTTGCCTGTTTTCTTTTGGACCGCCACTCAGGCTCAAAGGGATCATGAGACTATTCATACTAGAAACTTCCATGTGCAGCCACAAGCTATTATGGGCTCTAGCATAGTTGACTAAGTTGTGCGAACTCTTACAGTGGTAGACTAGCAGATGTAGGGGATGTAGGTGGTACGGTCTACCCGATCGTAAGGTGCTAGCGCTTCTGAAAGACTATGTCTTGGTCATCCGTCTTCTCAAACACCATGTAGTGCGAGAAACCAAACAGAGGCGATCGAGTCTAGTGGGGAAAAGTGCGCAAACCTCTGCAGAGTGTAATAAACTAATCATGGTTAGCCGTGTCCCCGGTTATGGACATCTTGAGTATCTAGTACTTGGATTTTCATGTGAATCTCAACATGTTACTCTAAATTAATTTTGTTGGGTTATGTTTAATGATGATATTTAATTGGGATTGAGAATGCTGTCAACCATTCTCAATGTTTAACAACCACCATGATAGTAATTAAATTTTATTCCTTTGAAGTAGGGAAAAATTGGCTTTACGCAAAACAGTAACCATAGAGCTTTCCACCAGCCAAATATGCATATAGTATAGCTATTTCATTCCATTACTCTCTATGTGTTACCTTGCCAGCATATTCCATGTGCTGACCCGTTTTCGGGCTGCAACGTTAATGTTGCAGACTTTTCAGACGATGATTAAGGAGTTTTTAGGTCGTGGTTCTATACTCAGTGATGCCGTCGGAGTTGATGGACTCACTTATCTTCCAAGCCTTCCGCTGTTATCGTTATTAGATGGCCTTAAGCCATACTTATTGTAATAAGTTCTCTTTTGAGACACTCGATGTAATAAGTGTGTGATTGCTACTCTGCTATAAATCCTCTGAGTACTGTGTGGTGTCAGCATTACTGATCCAGGGATGACACCGGAGCACAGAGATCAGACTGTTTGAGGTCTGGTCGCTACAGAGATGGTACAGAGCACACGCTGACTGTAGGACGCGACCAGTAAGCTAAAGACCTAGATCACTATTCACTCTCTTCTCTTCTGACTTCTCATCTTTTCTACTCTTTAGGATGGTGGATGCAAGGAACAAGTTCACGCAACCGGATGAAGATACACCCTTTGGACGATACTTGAAGGAAGTCACTAGATACCTGAACATAGGAGTACCAAGCTTCACGGGAACCTACAACGCCACTTTACCTGAGGAAGAGCGCTGGATGATTCAAGTTCAAGTTCTAGGAAGGACGTTCATGCCAGTCACCGAGCCCATAGAGTTTTCTTTTGATGCCCCAACTTGGAGTCTAGGAAAGAGCATGGCAGCTCACATCACCATGGGACGCATTGGAGAAGTTGTTGGAAATATGCCCAGAGGCAATAATAAAAGCATTATTATTATATTTCCTTATTCATGATAATTGTCTTTATTCATGCTATAATTGTGTTATCCGGAAATCGTAATACATGTGTGAATAATAGACACCAACATGTCCCTAGTAAGCCTCTAGGTGACTAGCTCGTTGATCAACAGATAGTCATGGTTTCCTGACTATGGACATTGGATGTCATTGATAACGAGATCACATCATTAGGAGAATGATGTGATGGACAAGACCCAATCCTAAACATAGCACAAGATCGTTTGGTTCGTTTGCTAGAGTTTTCCAATGTCAAGTATCTTTTCCTTAGACCATGAGATCGTGTAACTCCCGGATACCGTAGGAGTGCTTTGGGTGTACCAAACGTCACAACATAACTGGGTGACTATAAAGGTATACTACGGGTATCTCCGAAAGTACGACTTCCTCATCCCCATTCTTTGAACGCTTCCACGCGTGATCTACAAAGGTATGTAGATGCAATCCAATCACTCGTTGCTATATGAACTCCTAGATGGATCTTGGTGAAACTGTAGGAAATTTTTTGTTTTCTGCAACGTTCCCCAACAGTGGCATCATGAGCTAGGTCTATGCGTAGTTCTCTTTGCACGAGTAGAACACAATTTGTTGTGGGCGTAGATGTTGTGAACTTTCTTGCCGCTACTAGTCTTATCTTGCTTCAGCGGTATTGTGGGATGAAGCGGCCCGGACCAACCTTACATGTACGCTTACGTGAGACCGGTTCCACCGACTAACATGCACAAGTTGCATAAGGTGGCTGGCGGGTGTCTGTCTCTCCCACTTTAGTTGGAGCGGATTCGATGAAAAGGGTCCTTATGAAGGGTAAATAGAAGTTGACAAATCACGTTGTGGCTTTCACGTAGGTAAGAAAACGTTCTTGCTAGAACCCTATTGCAGCCACGTAAAACTTGCAACAACAATTAGAGGACGTCTAACTTGTTTTTGCAGCAAGTGTTCTGTGATGTGACATGGCCAAAGTTGTGATGAATGATGAATGATAT
>NC_053024.1:30148523-30158808 GCF_003073215.2 Triticum urartu
CATCAAGTTCTACTTTCCTCCCACTTACTTCTTTCGAGAGAAACTCCTTCTCTAGAAAGGATCCATTCTTAGCAACAAAGATCTTGCCTTCGGATCTGAGGTAGAAGGTATACCCAATAGTTTCTTTAGGGTATCCTATGAAGACGCATTTTTCCGACTTGGGTTCGAGCTTTTCAGGTTGAAGTTTCTTGACATAAGCATCGCATCCCCAAACTTTTAGAAACGACAGCTTAGGTTTCTTCCCAAACCATAATTCAAACGGTGTCGTCTCAACGGATTTCGACGGAGCCCTATTTAAAGTGAATGCGGCAGTCTCTAAAGCATAGCCCCAAAATGATAGCGGTAAATCGGTAAGAGACATCATAGATCGCACCATATCTAATAGAGTGCGATTACGACGTTCGGACACACCATTACACTGAGGTGTTCCAGGCGGCATGAGTTGTGAAACTATTCCACATTTTCTTAAGTGTGTGCCAAATTCGTGACTCAAGTATTCTCCTCCACGATCTGATCGTAGAAACTTGATTTTCCTGTCACGTTGATTCTCAACCTCACTCTGAAATTCCTTGAACTTTTCAAAGGTTTCAGACTTGTGTTTCATCAAATAGATATACCCATATCTACTCAAGTCATCAGTGAGGGTGAGAACATAACGATAGCCACCGCGAGCCTCAACACTCATTGGACCGCACACATCAGTATGTATGATTTCCAATAAGTTGGTTGCTCGCTCCATTGTTCCTGAGAACGGAGTCTTGGTCATTTTACCCATGAGGCATGGTTCGCACGTGTCAAATGATTCATAATCAAGAGACTCTAAAAGTCCATCTGCATGGAGCTTCTTCATGCGTTTGACACCTATGTGACCAAGGAGGCAGTGCCACAAGTATGTGGGACTATCATTATCAACCTTACATCTTTTGGTACTCACACTATGAATATGTGTAGCATTACGCTCGAGATTCATTAAGAATAAACCATTCACCATCGGAGCATGACCATAAAACATATCTCTCATATAAATAGAACAACCATTATTCTCGGATTTAAATGAGTAGCCATCTCGAATTAAACGAGATCCCGATACAATGTTCATGCTCAAACTTGGCACTAAATAACAATTATTGAGGTTCAAAACTAATCCCGTAGGTAAATGTAGAGGCAGCGTGCCGACGGAGATCACATCGACCTTGGAACCATTCCCGACGCGCATCGTCACCTCGTCCTTCGCCAGTCTCCGTTTATTCCGAAGCTCCTGCTTTGAGTTACAAATGTGAGCAACTGCACCGGTATCAAATACCCAGGAGCTACTACGAGTACTGGTAAGGTACACATCAATTACATGTATATCACATATACCTTTCGTTTTGCCGGCCTTCTTGTCCCCTAAGTATTTGGGGCAGTTCCGCTTCCAGTGACCACTTTCCTTGCAATAAAAGCACTCAGTCTCGGGCTTGGGTCCATTCTTTGGCTTCTTCCCGGCAGCTTGCTTGCCGGGCGCGGCAACTCCCTTGCCGTCCTTCTTGAAGTTCTTTTTACCCTTGCCCTTCTTGAACTTAGTGGTTTTATTCACCATCAACACTTGATGTTCCTTCTTGACTTCTACCTCTGCTGATTTCAGCATAGCAAATACTTCAGGAATGGTCTTTTCCATCCCCTGCATATTGAGGTTCATCACAAAGCTCTTGTAGCTTGGTGGAAGCGATTGGAGGATTCTGTCAATGACCGCGTCATCCGGGAGATTAACTCCCAGCTGAGTCAAGCGGTTATGTAACCCAGACATAGTGAGTATGTGCTCACTGACAGAACTATTTTCCTCCATCTTACAGCTGAAGAATTTGTCGGAGACTTCATATCTCTCGACCCGGGCATGACCTTGGAAAACCATTTTCAGCTCTTCGAACATCTCATATGCTCCGTGTCTCTCAAAACGCTTTTGGAGCCCCGGCACTAAGCTGTAAAGCATGCCGCACTGAACGAGGGAGTAGTCATCGGTACGTGCCTGCCAAGCGTTCATAATGTCTTGTTCTGCAGGGAGAACAGGTGCGTCACCCAGCGGTGCTTGTAGGACATAATCTTTCTTGGCAGCTATGAGGATGATCCTCAGGTTCCGGACCCAGTCCGTGTAGTTGCTGCCATCGTCTTTCAGCTTGGTTTTCTCTAGGAACGCGTTGAAGTTGAGGACTACGTTGGCCATTTGATCTACAAGACATATTGTAAATATTTTAGACTAAGTTCATGATAATTAAGTTCATCTAATCAAATTATTCAATGAACTCCCACTTAGATAGACATCCCTCTTCTAGTCATCTAAGTATAACATGATCCCAGTCAACTAGGCCGTGTCCGATCATCACGTGAGACGGACTAGTCAACGTCGGTGAACATCTTCATGTTGATCGTATCTTCTATACGACTCATGCTCGACCTTTCGGTCTTCTGTGTTCCGAGGCCATGTCTGTACACATGCTAGGCTCGTCAAGTCAACCTAAGTGTTTGCATGTGTAAATCTGTCTTACACCCGTTGTATGTGAACGTTAGAATCTATCACACCCGATCATCACGTGGTGCTTCGAAACAACGAACTGTTGCAATGGTGCACAGTTAGGGGGAACACTTTCTTGAAATTATTATGAGGGATCATCTTATTTACTACCGTCGTTCTAAGTAAACAAGATGCAAAAACATGATAAACATCACATGCAATCAAATAATAATAGTGACATGATATGGCCAATATCACATAGCTCCTTTGATCTCCATCTTGGGGCTCCATGATCATCTTGTCACCGGCATGACACCATGATCTCCATCATCATGATCTCCATCACTGTGTCTCCATGAAGTTGCTCGCCAACTATTACTTCTACTACTATGGCTAACGCGTTTAGCAATAAAGTAAAGTAATTTACATGGCGTTTCTCAATGACACGCAGGTCATATAAAAAATAAAGACAACTCCTATGGCTCCTGCCGGTTGTCATACTCATCGACATGCAAGTCGTGATTCCTATTACAATAGCATGAACATCTCATACATCACATATGTATCATTCATCATTCATCACAACTTTGGCCATATCATATCACAAACACTTGCTGCAAAAACAAGTTAGACGTCCTCTAATTGTTGTTGCAAGTTTTACGTGGCTGAATTAGGGTTCTAGCAAGAACGTTTTCTTACCTACGTGAAAGCCACAACGTGATTTGTCAACTTCTATTTACCCTTCATAAGGACCCTTTTCATCGAATCCGCTCCAACTAAAGTGGGAGAGACAGACACCCGCCAGCCACCTTATGCAACTAGTGCATGTTAGTCGGTGGAACCGGTCTCACGTAAGCGTACGTGTAAGGTTGGTCCGGGCCGCCTCATCCCACAATACCGCTGAAGCAAGATAAGACTAGTAGCGGCAAGAAAGTTGACAACATCTACGCCCACAACCAATTGTGTTCTACTCGCGCAAGAAGAACTACGCATAGACCTAGGTCATGATGCCACTGTTGGGGAACGTTGCAGAAAACAAAAATTTTCCTACGGTTTCACCAAGATCCATCTATGAGTTCATCTAGCAACGAGTGATCGGATGCATCTACATACCTTTGTAGATCGCGAGCGGAAGCGTTCAAAGAACGGGGATGAGGTAGTCGTACACGACGTGATCCAAATCACCGAAGATCCTAGCGCCGAACGGACGGCACCTCCGCGTTCAACACACGTACGGTCAGCGTAACGTCTCCTTCTTGATCCAGCAAGGGGAAGGAGGGGTTGAGGAAGATGGCTCCAGCAGCAGCACGACGGCGTGGTGGTGATGGAGCTGCAGTACTCCGGCAGGGCTTCGCTAAACTCTATGGAGGAGGATGAGGTGTTGGAGAGGGAGAGGGAGGCACCAAAGGCGTGGATTCAGAGGCCCTCCTTCCCTCACTATATATAGGGGGCCAAGGGGGGGCGCAGGCCCTAGGAGATCCAATCTCCTAGGGGGGCGGCGGCCAAGGGAGGATTCCCTCCCCCCCAAGGCACCTAGGGGGTGCCTTCCCCTTGTGGGACTCTTCCCTTCTTGAACCCTAGGCGCATGGGCCTCTTGGGGCTGGTGCCCTTGGCCCATGTAGGCCAAGGCGCACCCCCTACAGTCCATGTGCCCCCCCGGGGCAGGTGGCCCCACCCGGTGGACCCCCGGGACCCTTCCGGTGGTCCCGGTACAATACCGGTGACCCCAAAACTTGTCCCGATAGCCGAAATAGCACTTCCTATATATAATTCTTTACCTCCGGACCATTCCGGAACTCCTCGTGACGTCCGGGATCTCATCCGGGACTCCAAACAACATTCGGGTTACTGCATATACATATCCCTACAATCCTAGCGTCACCGAACCTTAAGTGTGTAGACCCTACGGGTTCGGGAGACATGTAGACATGACCGAGACGACTCTCCGGTCAATAACCAACAGCGGGATCTAGATACCCATGTTGGCTCCCACATACTCCACGATGATCTGATCGGATGAACCACGATGTCAAGGATTCAAGCAACCCCGTATACAATTCCCTTTGTCAATCGGTATGTTACTTGCCCGAGATTCGATCGTCGGTATCCCAAAACCTCGTTCAATCTCGTTACCGGCAAGTCACTTTACTCGTACCGTAATGCATGATCCCGTGACCAGACACTTGGTCACTTTGAGCTCATAATGATGATGCATTACCGAGTGGGCCTAGTGATACCTCTCCGTCATACGGAGTGACAAATCCCAGTCTTGATCCGTGTCAACCCAACAGACACTTTCGGAGATACCCGTAGTCTACCTTTATAGTCACCCAGTTACGTTGTGACATTTGGTATACCCAAAGCACTCCTACGGTATCCGGGAGTTACACGATCTCATGGTCTAAGGAAAAAATACTTGACATTGGAAAACTCTAGCAAACGAACTATACGATCTTATGCTATGTTTAGGATTGGGTCTTGTCCATCACATCATTCTCCTAATGATGTGATCTCGTTATCAATGACATCCAATGTCCATAGTCAGGAAACCATGACTATCTGTTGATCAACGAGCTAGTCAACTAGAGGCTTACTAGGGACATGTTGGTGTCTGTTATTCACACATGTATTACGATTTCCGGATAACACAATTATAGCATGAATAAAGACAATTATCATGAACAAGGAAATATAATAATAATGCTTTTATTATTGCCTCTAGGGCATATTTCCAACACATGCACCCTTAAAGAGTGGTCTATTCTTATTAAATCTCGATAGTAGTGACACACATATTCATAGTGTTAAAACCAAAAGATGTAGAGTTGATAATGATAGTGCAACTTATTTGTGGCACTGCCGTTTGGGTCATATCGGTATAAAGCGCATGAAGAAACTCCATACTGATGGGCTTTTGGAACCACTTGATTATGAATCACTTGGTACTTGCGAACCGTGCCTTATGGGTAAGATGACAAAAACACCGTTCTCCGGTACTATGGAGAGAGCAACAGATTTATTGGAAATCATACATACAGATGTATGTGGTCCGATGAATGTTGAGGCTCGTGGCGGATATCGTTATTTTCACACCTTCATAGATGACTTAAGCAGATATGGGTATATCTACTTAATGAAACATAAGTCTGAAACATTTGAAAAGTTCAAAGAATTTCAGAGTGAAGTTGAAAATCATCGTAACAAGAAAATAAAATTCCTACGATCTGATCGTGGAGGAGAATATTTGAGTTACGAGTTTGGTGTACATTTAAAACAATGTGGAATAGTTTCGCAACTCATGCCACCCGGGACACCACAGCGTAATGGTGTGTCTGAACGTCGTAATCGTACTTTACTAGATATGGTGCGATCTATGATGTCTCTTACTGATTTACCGCTATCATTTTGGGGATATGCTCTAGAGACGGCCGCATTCACGTTAAATAGGGCACCATCAAAATCCGTTGAGACGACGCCATATGAACTATGGTTTGGCAAGAAACCAAAGTTGTCGTTTCTGAAAGTTTGGGGCTGCGATGCTTATGTGAAAAAACTTCAACCTGATAAGCTCGAACCCAAATCGGAGAAATGTGTCTTCATAGGATATCCAAAGGAAACTATTGGATACACCTTCTATCACAGATCCGAAGGCAATACTTTTGTTGCTAAATTTGGAAACTTTCTAGAGAAGGAGTTTCTCTCGAAAGAAGTGAGTGGGAGGAAAGTAGAACTTGACGAGGTAACTGTACCTGCTCCCTTATTGGAAAGTAGTACATCACAGAAACCAGTTTCTGTGAATTAGTGAGGAAGCTAATGATAATGATCATGAAACTTCAGAACAAGATACTACTGAATCTCGTAGATCAACCAGAGTAAGATCCGCGCTAGAGTGGTATGGTAATCCTGTTCTGGAAGTCAAGCTACTAGATCATGATGAACCTACGAACTATGAAGAAGCGATGGTGAGCCCAGATTCCGCAAAATGGCTTGAAGCCATGAAATCTGAGATGGGATCCATGTATGAGAACAAAGTATGGACTTTGGTTGACTTGCCCAATGATCGGCAAGCAATTGAGAATAAATGGATCTTCAAGAAGAAGACTGACGCTGACGGTAATATTACTGTCTACAAAGCTCGACTTGTCGCAAAAGGTTTTCGGCAAGTTCAAGGGATTGACTACGATGAGACCTTCTCACCCGTAGCGATGCTTAAGTCTGTCCGAATCATGTTAGCAATTGCCGCATTTTATTATTATGAAATTTGGCAAATGGATGTCAAAACTGCATTCCTGAATGGATTTCTGCAAGAAGATTTGTATATGATGCAGCCGGAAGGTTTTTTTTGTCGATCCAAAGGGAGCTAACAAAGTGTGCAAGCTCCAGCGATCCATTTATGGACTGGTGCAAGCCTCTCGGAGTTGGAATAAACGCTTTGATAATGTGATCGAAGCATTTGGTTTTGTACAGACTTTTGGAGAAGCCTGTATTTACAAGAAAGTGAGTGGGAGCTCTGTAGCATTTCTGATATTATATGTAGATGACATATTGCTAATCGGAAATGATATAGAATTTCTGGATAGCATAAAAGGATACTTGAATAAGAGTTTTTCAATGAAAGACCTCGGTGAAGCTGCTTACATATTGGGCATTAAGATCTATAGAGATAGATCAAGACACTTAATTGGACTTTCACAAAGCACATACCTTGACAAAGTTTTGAAGAAGTTCAAAATGGATCAAGCAAAGAAAGGATTCTTGCCTGTGTTACAAGGTGTGAAATTGAGTAAGACTCAATCCCCGACCAATGCAGAAGATAGAGAGATAATGAAAGATGTTCCCTATGCTTCAGCCATAGGCTCTATCATGTATGCAATGCTGTGTACCAGACCTGATGTGTGTCTTGCTATAAGTCTAGCAGGGAGGTACCAAAGTAATCCAGGAGTGGATCACTGGACAGCGGTCAAGAACATCCTGAAATACCTGAAAAGGACTAAGGATATGTTTCTCATATATGGAGGTGACAAAGAGCTCATCGTAAATGGTTACGTTGATGCAAGCTTTGACACTGATCCGGACGATTCTAAATCGCAAACCGGATACGTGTTTACATTAAACGGTGGAGCTGTCAGTTGGTGCAGTTCTAAACAAAGCGTTGTGGCGGGATCTACATGTGAAGCGGAGTACATAGCTGCTTCGGAAGCAGCAAACGAAGGAGTCTGGATGAAGGAGTTCATATCCGATCTAGGTGTCATACCTAGTGCATCGGGTCCAATGAAAATCTTTTGTGACAATACTGGTGCAATTTCCTTGGCAAAGGAATCCAGATTTCACAAGAGAACCAAGCACATCAAGAGACGCTTCAATTCCATCCTGGATCTAGTCCAGGTGGGAGACATAGAGATTTGCAAGACACATACGGATCTGAATATAGCAGACCCGTTGACTAAGCCTCTTCCACGAGCAAAACATGATCAACACCAAAGCTCCATGGGTGTTAGGATCATTACTGTGTAATCTAGATTATTTACTCTAGTGCAAGTGGGAGATTGAAGGAAATATGCCCTAGAGGCAATAATAATGTTATTATTTTATTTCCTTATATCATGATAAATGTTTATTATTCATGCTAGAATTGTATTATCCGGAAACATAATACTTGTGTGAATACATAGACAAACCAAACGTCACTAGTATGCCTCTACTTGACTAGCTCGTTAATCGAAGATGGTTATGTTTCCTAACCATAGACATGTGTTGTTATTTGATTAATGGGATCACATCATTAGGAGAATGATGTGATTGACATGACCCATTCCATTAGCTTAGCACCCGATCGTTTAGTATGTTGCTATTGCTTTCTTCATGACTTATACATGTTCCTATGACTATGATATTATGCAAGTCCCGTTTGCCGGAGGAACACTTTGTGTGCTACCAAACGTCACAATGTAACTGGGTGATTATAAAGGAGCTCTATAGGTGTCTCCAAAGGTACATGTTGGGTTGGCGTATTTTGAGATTAGGATTTGTCACTCCAATTGTCGGAGAGGTATCTCTGGGCCCTCTCGGTAATGCACATCATGTAAGTCTTGCAAGCATTACAACTAATGAGTTAGTTGCAAGATGATGTATTACGAAACGAGTAAAGAGACTTGCATCCCCAGCCGGAAGAAAACAACTGCCGGTGGGAACCCTAGCACATTTGTCTCCTCCTCCCCCGATCTTTACGCTCCCGTAGAGAGCGGTGACAACAGCGGCGGCCCGGGGAGCTCGCCAACCATGGGGGCGCGGCAGCTCCGCTCGCCGGCCAAGCGTGCAGCGGACTGGATCCCGCGCGCTTTGCCGTCGAACGAGGCCTCTGCGTCCGTGCGCCCGCCGATTCGTACGGTGGGAGGGACTTCGCCGGCCACCGCAGCTTTAGGGGACGGCCGCGACGGCCACATACGCGAGCAGCGGCGCGACCCTTTCGATGTGGCGGCGGCGTGCAAGACACGACTGCCGTGCGACGCGCACATCCATAAGCAGGAAGAAAAGGGGGGCGGATCCATTCATTCCGCACGGTGGCCCAAGGGACAGCGGCATCGCGGCACCGGCGTCCTCGCACGGCGTAGGCCGTGCGGACCCCTGAGGGTGGAGACGTCAATGCGACGTCATATGGTGAGCCCCTAGATCCATTCCCCTTTCTTTAATTCTTGTTACAAAAAAATTGTGGATTTGATGGCTAGGGTTTCTGAAAGTTGGGGAATTACTCTTGATTATACATTCTTGACCCCCTTTACCTTATAATGGCTAAAGCGGGTGTAATCAGGTGCTAACTAAAGATACACCTAATGCGGAAGCATGACTACATTAACCAAATAGGGAGAACATGACCATTATCTAATCAGCACTAACCGGTAGCAATTATGGCTTTAACCAAAACAATTTACTTCAATCCTACATCATTAACTTATCAGAGGGCAGTAGACTTATACATAAAACATTATGATGTATAATGACTATCAACTCGAATAGATCATCATTAAACTTGATTTGGGATCTAATCTAGGCATTAAAAAATGTGCTCATGATACCAATGTTAGAAAAGGAACTTTAGGATTATGTAATAGGATCATTTGCCAAGCATTAGGTCACCTAAGATATGATTAACAGAGAGGTTCGTGAATCTTATAAGTGTGCTCGATGCAGGCACAGTACCCCATGATCTCAGTGGCGAGGATGAGCAGCACCAAAGGCGCCGTGTTGATGTAGTCGTGGAGAGGCAGCAGCTCATCCAGGAGCGTCGCCGGAGGCAGCAGGAAGCCGCCGGCACAGCCTTGCGGCGGCCGGTGATGGAAACGGCCTTCCCATTGCTTCAGCACACCCCTAGATCGACAGGGTTCGAGGGAATAAAGGAGCTGGATATAATTTACGTGAACTCCGCTCCATAAGTATCCAGGCCCCACCCTTTATATGTATGCTGGCAATAGGGGACCAAAACCATCTGTTGGTTAGAGGTGCCCCCGATCAGGGCGGTTCTGTTGGGGTCAACAACCACGTACGTTGGTTCGTGGCCCATACCCTTAGCGATACTTTTTACCCGGTCAGAGCCGAGATCAACCAACATTCTCCCCCTTGATCGTTAGGCTCAACTTCATTCGCCCATTCTCCATAGGAATAATATATAAAAGTAAGGTGTTACAACAGCGAATGAAATGGTATTGAACCTCAATACTTATAATACATCAGCCTACTTCAAAATGGAAAACATATTTCTTAAAGGGAGTGGTTTATTTAGAAGGTCCTTGCTTCCAGGAT
>NC_053024.1:30159808-30192561 GCF_003073215.2 Triticum urartu
GCTATGTTCGTGTGCTTGTTAGTATATTTTGTGATCCCTTTTGGCTCAAGGTCACTAAGGGACTTTTGTTAAGCTTGTTGAGTAGCTCCATGCCATGTCTTTCTTTGTCATGTTCAGGTCCTGTAGCATGTTGTTTTGTTGCTCCGAAGAGGGCTATATGATCTGAAATTCCAGACAAGTGTTAATTTCACTAAGTCTGAGATCTGTTTTACCATTTGCGTTTTTGCCATGCTTGTTTGAACCTGTTAATGGATGAATTGGCCGTAGCTCAGTGCTAGACTTTTGTTAAGCATCTTGTGTGCATCCCTGCCATGTATTTTGTTGTCATGTTTGATTGCTGTAGCATGTTCATTTCATTGCATTTAGATGCCTACTTGCTGTAAATCGCAGACCGGTGTCATATTTGAATCGCTTGCCATTTCCAAACCGTAACTCCGATTCTGGCGTTCTTTATATCGTTTTCAAGCGATTTCATCTCATATTTCCAGTGGCACACTTGGAATTCCAAGTTGAGGCCAGGTTCATGCATTTTCTGTCATATCTTGCATTTTGCATCCCGCATCGCATCCCGCATAGCATATCATCTTTGCATTATATTGCTTGGTCTTGCACGTGGTTGATTGTATCCTTGTTTCTTGTTTGTCTTGTTTGGGTAGAGCCGGGAGACGAGTTTGCTAACGAGGAGCCCGTTGAGTTTGCTTTCGAGGATCCAGTCAACTCTGACAACTGTGCAGGCAAGATGATCATACCCTCGAAATCACTACTATCTTTGCTATGCTAGTTTGCTCGCTCTTTTGCTATGCCATTGCTACGATGCCTACCACTTGCTTGCAAGCCTCCCAAATTTCCATGTCAAACCTCTAACCCACCATTGTCCTAGCAAACCGTTGATTGGCTATGTTACCGCTTTGCTCAGCCCCTCTTATAGCGTTGCTAATTGCAGGTGAAGATTGGAGGCCGTTCCTTGTTGAAACATTTATTTACTTGTTGGGATATCATTATATTGCTATGTTATCTTAATGCATCTATATACTTGGTAAAGGGTGGAAGGCTCGGCCTCTCGTCTAGTGTTTTGTTCCACTCTTGCCGCCCTAGTTTCCGTCATATCGGTGTTATGTTCTCGGATTTTGCGTTCCTTACGCGGTTGGGTTATAATGGGAACCCCTTGATATTTCGCCTTGATTAAAGATTTTCCAGCAATGCCCAACCTTGGTTTTACCATTTGCCACCTAGCCCTTTTCTTTCCCTTGGGTTCTGCAAACTCAAGGGTCATCTTATTTTAACTCCCCCGGGCCAGTGCTCCTCTGAGTGTTGGTCCACCTGTCAGCTACCGGTGGCCACCAGGGGCAACTCTGGGCTGGCCTACCCGTACCTAGGACAATCTGAGTGTGCCCTGAGAAAGAGATATGTGCAGCTCCTATCAGGATTTGTCGGCACATTCGGGCGGTGTTGCTGGTCTTGTTTTAACCCGTCGAAGTGTCTTGAGTTACCGAGATACCGAGTCTGATCGGACGTCTTGGGAGGAGGTCTATTCCTTCGTTGACCGTGAGAGCTTGTCATGGGCTAAGTTGGGACTCCCCTGCAGGGATTTGAACTTTCTAAAGCCGTGCCCGCGGTTATGGGCAGATGAGAATTTGTTAATGTCCGGTTGTAGATAACTTGAACCTTAATTAATTAAAATGTATCAACCGAGTGTGTTACCGTGATGGCCTCTTCGCGGCGGAGTCCGGAAAGTGGACACGGTGTTGGAGTAATGTTTGCGCAGGTTGCTCTTTAGTTTCTCGCTTGTGCTTGCCTCCTCTTCTCGCTCTCTTTTGCGAATAAGTTAGCCACCATACTTGCTAGTCGCTTGCTGCAGCTCCACTCATATTTTACCTTGCCTTACCTATAAGCTTAAATAGTCTTGATCGCGAGGGTGCGAGATTGCTGAGTCCCTGTGGCTCACAGATTACTATTACACCAGATGCAGGGCCTGATGATTCCGCCCCAGGAGACGCGTATGAGCTCAAGTGGGAGTTCAACGAAGACTCTCAACGATACTATGTTTCCTTTCCCGATGATCAGTAGTGATGCCCAGTTGGGGGTGATTGGGACCGTGTCGCATGTTGGGTTCTCTTTCATTTTTGCCCCGTAGTCGGGCCATGAGTGTTTGGATGATGTAATGTTATTATTGTACTTGATTGACGTGGCGAGTATAAGCCAACTATGTTATCTCCCCTTTTATTATTCTATTACATGGGATGTTGTAAAGATTGCCTAACTTGCGACATATGCCTTCAATGCGACTATGTCTCTAAGTCGTGCCTCGACACGTGGGAGCTATAGTCGCATCGAGGGTGTTACAAGTTGGTAATAGCATGTCGGACACCGGACGAGGATTTAGAGCACTCGGGTGCTCCGCACCCCTATACGTACAATATCAGGAAAAAAATACCAAGAAATTTGAAAAAAAATCTGGGATTTGGGGATATTAAACGTGGGTTCTCGATCTACTCCCGTCTGAAATTTGGTGAAAAAATACCAGGAAACGTATTCACGGCAAAAAAGACAAAAATTTCGTATATATAGCAAAACACAGTTTGGGTACATTTTTTTCCGGGCAGTAATTCCTTCGCCACGGATACATTTTTTGATATTTTTTCATGAAATTTCACACGGAAGTAGATTGGGAAACCAGGTTTGACATCCTGAAATTTTGGATTTTTTTGATTTTCTGGGAATTTTTTACGAATATTTTTCGTATAGGGGTGCGGAGCACCCGAGAGCTCCTGTGTATTTTCCGTCGGACACCTTCCTATCACTCTTCTAATTTGTCAATAACAAGTGTTACACTTATTAGCACTAGTAATAATGTACGTGCAACGCACGTTTATATTTGGCAGGATATTAGTTGCACGTTATATTAGGTAAGATATATCTGTTGCACGTTGGTGCTTGGTAAGATATCAATTACTTTTATGCGAGAATGGTAGGATATTAATTATATGGCAGATTTCATGGGATAGGGTTGAGTCAAAACGTGTTTATAACCAATGGCAGTGGTGGGTAATTAGAGCGTTAAACGTGTTTGGTGCTTAACATTGAAGCGATTTGAACCACTAAATAATATGATTTAACGGTTGAGATGATTTGAATCTGCTCTTTTGAATTTTTTTATATTGATATAGATATAGATATAGATATAGATATAGATATAGATATAGATATAGATATAGTGGTTTGAAGAATACTCTAAGTCTGAAACATCACACTTTTAAACTCAGAAATATATATCAACAGGTGAGCGTACTTATGATTATATTCCTGACCAAATATCAGGAATTTCTTTGGTTGGGCCAAGTCGGAAGCATATGGAGTCTCTAAAACCGTGGTCAACATTGGCTGGAACCTTTCACTGCAAATATTGAAATAGTGATGTTTAGTATATTTTTTTTTAAGTTTATAGTCTTATATCTCTTGCTTATTCTGCACTTTTTGACAGATTTGTCCATTGCCAATCACAAACTTAGAAGAGTTATTTTTCTTTGGAGTCCTGTTGCCTGTAGATTAACACATGGGTTTTTATACAATTTGCTAATTGCTATGCCATTCTTGCCAGAGAGTTGAAAAAGGAAATAATTTGCTGGCCTTAATCTTTGGTTTTTCTTTTTCAGCGCATATGTTTTCTTGATTCTCTCTCCAAGGCCAATACGGAGGATGCCGTTAAGCTGCTATTAATTGGTTGCATCCAGACGCTCTAAAGCACGGTGCCGACCTATATAATTATAAGTTGGTAAATTTGACTTTGAATTTTTACTATGCCATATATTAATGTTGCCATTTACAGCATTTCCTCTTGCTACCCTACCATGGACCCTCCATGACATATATTTCATCCTTTTCGGTTTATAGGGCTTATTTCAAAATCTTAGTTTTTTTATTTTATTAGGCTCAATTTGATTGTTCCCATCATAAATTCAGATTTCAAGGTGCATTAAATCATCACATGCAAATATTAAGAGAAAATTGACTAATGCATGTACTTTATGCATGCATGCATTGTAATTAATACATTGGTAAACATAAATTTTTTGAGAAAAACAAGAGTATTAATTGGGTGTTTTTGCAAATTACAAATAATATTCCATCATTCACCATCTATCTTGGTTGATGAGATTTTTGAATTGAGCCCTATAAACTGAAAAGGAGGGGGTACTGGAGAAGTCTGTTAGACATCACCAAGCATATTGAATAACAAGTCTTATCAGATGAATGGTTCAAAATGTTGTATGCAAGTCCAAGCATGATTGTAAGTTTTGTTGCAAGTCTATCTCAAGCATTGAGCATTACTGTCGAGGACCATGCCGCTGCAATGGACCTCCCGGTTTTCTCTGAATATGCAAAGGCAAGGAGTGCATTAGACCTCCCAGCCTCGCCTGAATATGCAGAGCCACCGAACGACCATCTTCTCGGCTGACGTATCATTTCAAGCTATCTCCTAAGACTATTATTGTTAACATGTTGGAACAGCCCTAGACTAGCTCTCTGTGGTTGCACTAACGGAGGTAGACGAAGCAAGAAAAGAACGCATGGAGTTTGACGACGAACGCCCGGCCGCTCGTATATACGGCCTTTGTTCCTTCAGCTCAAACTGGCTCACACAAACGAACCAGCAGCAGTACAGGGAGTTTATACGCGGGGCTGAAAAGCAGGCGCACGTATGGACGTCGCACGACTGCCCATCTCGCTCCCGCTGCGTGCACTAGGATCCGCTTGGCCCGGCCGCGTCCGCGACGCGCTCAAACACGGGTGACGCGGGCCTGCCCCAACAGATCGCTCCAGCCACGCTCCACACACCATCGAACTAGCTAGCTACTGCACACATGCGCACACACGCACGCCACACACACCTATGGCGCTGCGTCCCGCTCCCACGCGCACACGACGCGTCCAACGAGCCTGACACGTCCGACAAGATCGACCGCACCAGACGCAATGGCTTATTCCAACATAACAGTATCACGTTTGGTCATTGAAGATATGACAGGGACTATTGTTGAAGGCCACAGAAAATTATTGGGAAAAAAGTACTCCATTCTTTATAGAATGATTAGTTAAGATGAGCAGAAAGTAACAATCCTAGCTAGATTTTGCGGAGCCTACTTGCTTTTTCCCACATCTTCATTATGGTATCTGAACAATTTCTTTTGAGACGATTTGTACCCTCCGCTTGCCACCACATCATCTAACATTTTAGTAGATGATGATGCAATAAATCGAATGCAAGCATCTTGTAGCCCAGAACGAGTATGTTGATTGGCCAAAGCCAATGTAGTTGCAACAGACTCGGCATCGAGGTGTTTGCAGAGGATGATTTCGCACATAAGCTTCAATCTTTCCATGCCATAGCGATCCGCAGCCACAAGTAGGTGTCTGATCACCTTTTTCTTATCGTCTCCATCCAGCAAGTCGTCGTCGTCGTCAGGCAACGAATCGTTACAAATGAAGTAGAGCAGAAACTTGAAGACAACGGGTTGCATGTTGGCAATGACGATGCGGCTTGAATCCTTCTCCATCATCGGCCCGTAGAGCATGGCCTTGAAAACCGGAGACCGCACCGCCAGCACGAGCTTGTGGGCTGGGAATTCCTCTCCTTGAACCTCGAATGTCACATCCGCGCCCTCATTTGCCTCTGGCAGCTTCCCGAGTTGGTCCGTGATTTCCGACGGTGGCACCGGCACCTGGGCCTCCGCCTCGAAAACATATGGCTCCTTGATGATGGTCACGGTGCATTTGATAGTGAGACGGTCATCAACAATATATTCTGATGCTTCCATCTTGCCCCTGTTTATGTTGTGCGTGACAAAGTGGCTCAGATCGCGAAGATTGGCCGACATGGCCACCGACGAAGAAAGAGAAAACCGCTTGGTTGCCCAGTAGAACAAGCTGATTGTGGAGGATACCCGCGGCGGGAATTCCTTCCCACACAGCTCCATCAGCTCCAGACCGACCACCATATCGTCCTTGCCATCTTCCAAATATCCGTCCGGGTAATAGTGAAGGCGCCAGTAATGGCCGCCAATGGTGAACCAGGACGACTTGATGTAGCAGCCGACGCCCATGCCCCTGTGAATGATGTAATCGGAGATCTTGAACAAGTGCTCCCCCTGCTCCGACTCCGCTGTGCACGTCATGCGCTCAGCAAGATCGACATTACATTACAATTTCTTGGTCTTGTCCTGGTGCAGATTGATTGATTCTTGACCCATAGTACGTATAGTATATATATATATAGACCGAATTTCTCACGGCGTAAACCGCCTCGCTTTGGCGACGCGTGTCCCACGCCTTAACATGCACCCCGTCGCTCCCAACCGCTGAATCGTTATCCTCTCGTCTCCTTATTCGTTGACTTTGTCTTCCTATCCACCCAACCGCTGAATCCATGGTTGCCTACCTCATCAAGGCAGCAACTTAGGAACGCAGCGATGCCCGACCGCTCCTTGCTGCAAGCTCTCACCGCCCGGCCGCTCAGCAACAACGATGTTGCAGGAGGAGGCCCCTGTCGCTACTCGCCCGAGCTGACTGCACGCTCCTGCCAGCACGCGGGCGTGCCCTCTGCAGGGCAGGGGCTCGACTGCTGCTAGCCTGCAGCACCAGCGTTGCGATGAAGTTTTGATGGGCCGGCGGGGTGCTGCGACGGAGCACGCCAGTCCGTGTGGTGCTGCGCTGGAGCGGGGTGGAGCCTCGTCGGGGGTCCGTTTTGGTGTTGCTATGGAGCTGCGACGGAGCACCCTCGCGTCGTGCGTGCTGCGATGAGGTTTCAATGGAGCATCGCCGGGGGTCGTCGGCGCTGCAATGGAGCGGCAACGGAGCACCGTCACACCGGGTCGTGCTGCGACGAGGTTTCAATGGAGCATCGCCAGGGGTCGTCGGCGCTGCAGCGACGAAGCACCGTCACGCCGGGCTGTGTTGTGATGAGGTTGCAATGGAGCATCGCCGAGGTCGTCTGCCCTCCAGTAGTTTCCTTGTATTCAAGCTTTTTCATTGGTGAGAGATTTACAGGCAACAAAACTGGTGTCGGTCATCACCAGACTCAATAGTTGCAGTAGTATTGAAGCAGTCTTAAGCAACTTTAAGTTGTCTCATATAATCTCACAACAGTCACGAAGTAGTCTTGCTGAATAATTAAAGCGAGCAGTCTTATAGTTGTTCCATATAATCTCACATCAGTTTTGAGGTTGCGGTACTATTTGTAATTTTGTATTACGTATTCTTCTTCCTTCTTTTTTGTGAAAATAAATATAAGCGAATGTGTTGGCAATTGCTAACTCTCAGCTCTCATGTTAGCACCCGGTTTCAACTAACCACAATGTGTATGCATATGGCTGCATCACATTCCATGGTACCGCGGTGAACGAACGTATAGGACGAACCTCAATCAAGTAGTATAGCCAAAAGTGCTCTCATCGTCCTTCTGTATTTGGTGGAATGGCCCACTTTGTGTTTTGATAGACAAAAAATACATTAATGAGAGAAGGAACTAAAAAGAATGTCAGCTTACAGATTTTTAAACTTGTATGTTGCCACTTCACAGTGACCCCGCTTCAACTCTGCTCTGAATAAATGGACTTTCTCTCTTTTTTTGCGGGTGGACTTTCTCGTGGTTTGTTGTTGCCGTCCTTTCTTTGGCTTCAGTTTGCATAGCACAACAGCCAGCCATCATTCATTTCCAGACGCAATGAATCCACATTTGCCATGAGATGCTGAACTGAGTGAGTTCCAACAGTGAAAAATGCATGTTTAATCAGAGGAAAAGAGAAAATACAATCACAACGGATTTAACATTTCAAGTCCCCCAAAGATCATATCGAGCACCCGCAACCCATGCGCTCAAGTCACAACAGCGGGTTGTCCAGGCTGGGTCGTCTGCCCTATTCTGCCAAGACCACAACTAACCTAAAGCCACCACGTAGGACATTCGCATCCGAACATCCTCTTTCTCCCCTCAACCATGACATGCACATGCTTAGAAGGATGAAACCGGATAAATATGGGATAGCATTGGATAACTCCCTTCCCTATCCCGTCTGCGAGCATTCATGGTGTCTTTTTTAGGATCTGTATTGGAGACGCCCTTGCATCATAATAAATATAGTTTCTTACCTAAAAAAATGTTACGCCATTTTCTTCTGGAATGCGTGACACAAAGGTCAGAAGCGAATCACTTGCACCATATATCACACACACCAACAACTTGGCACCCATGCAACGCAAACAAAGGACTGCTTCACAAGCACCAGCCAACTCAACAAGCATGTACAGTACTGCAGAGAATTAAGAACTTGCATTGTCTTGGCTATTCTGCTAATACCAAGGCGAGTCAGGGACTGCGGTGATGACGCTCTTGACCTGCATGTACTTGTCGATGGCCATCATCCCCTGGTCCCGGCCGAACCCGCTCATCTTGTACCCGCCGAAGGGCGCCTCGGGGTCGAAGGCGAAGTAGCAGTTGACCCACACGGTCCCCGCGCGCACCGATCTCGACACCCTGTTGGCGATGTCCAAATTCTTGGTGATTATGCCGGCGGCCAGCCCGTACTTGGTGCAGTTGGCCTTCTCTATCGCCTCATCGACCGTCCTGCAGACACAGCCGGGCAAAAAGGCACTTAGTCAGGGACTAGCAGTTGATAATTCAAGAACCAAGTGAAATTTCGTCAGATGACATTGTGAAAACTTTGGCGTACTTGAACTTCATGAGGGACATCACGGGGCCAAAGATCTCATCTTGAGCGATCTTCATGTCCTCCTATAGAAGCCACGTGAGCATGCGTTAGTGTCAAACTGTCAATCCATCTGAATGCAGGCGATGTACGATTCCCTCCCCGCTTCAGTAATATGATGTGTACACCTCATCTCTTGTGCATCTACAAGTTGAAATTACCTTGACATCTGCAAATATGGTAGGCTCAATGTAGTATCCTTTGTCGCTGGCAGGTTTGCCGCCGGTGAGAAGTGTCGCTCCCTCGCTCTTGCCATGCTCAATGTACCTTAGGACCCTCTCAAATTGCTCCTTATCAACCTAGATTCAAGCAAAGTAACGGTTGAAATAACTATATTTGCCACTTTCTTTCCGGCCATGAGCACGACTAGTTTCCACTTTCCAGTTGAGCATGGCTGATGGAAAATGAAGGCACAATTTACCTGGGGACCCATGTTGGTGGCGACATCAAACGGGTCTCCGACTTTCCAGTTCTGGGCAGCCACCACAGCCCTCTTCACAAACTCGTCGTAGATCCCTTCCTGAACATAAACACGGGACCCCGCGACGCAAACCTCTCCCTGGAAGTCCAGATTCAGATAGCACTATATGTGGTCAGTGTCTGTCTTTTGCTACGTGGAACTGTTTACTCTTGGTAATTCTATCCTCTGTGAGGAGAATGCCATCTACTATTACCTTGTTGAAGAAGATGGCAAGCCTTGAGAGCTCGACCGCCATGTCGACATCAGCGTCGTCGAAGATTATCAGAGGCGACTTGCCACCGAGCTCAAGCGATACCGTCTTCAGGTTGCTCCGGGCAGATGCCTCCATGATGAGGCGGCCTACTTCACCAGAGCCAGTGAAGGCAACCTGGTCGATGTGGTGGTGGTTTCTTTCATTAGGATTTAGGACAAGTAAGACAGAAATGCATAGCACAGCACAGGTACTAATAATGGTGATTTGTGCTCACGCTGTCAACGTCCATGTGGGAGGCGATGGCGGCGCCGGCCGTCGGGCCGAAGCCAGGGACGACATTGATCACTCCGTCCGGAATGCCAGCCTAAACATGTATGCATGCACGTGAGGACAGTTCACATCATCACATGGAGAGTGTTGAAAGAGCGTTAGCTTGCACAGAGATTCATTACCAGCTTTGCAAGGTGAGCATAGTAGAGGGCCGAGAGGGGCGTCTGCTCGGCGGGCTTGACGACGACGGTGCATCCGGCGGCGAGCGCCGGGCTGATCTTGAGGAAGAACATGAGGCTGGGGAAGTTCCACGGGATGATGATGCCGACGACCCCGATGGGCTCCTTGAGGGTGTACCCCTGGTACTTGCCGGACACACGCAGCGACTCGCCGTGGATCTTGTCGGCGGCGCCGGCGTAATAGCGCAGCATCTGCACGGCGGAAGGGATGTCGATGATCTTGCCCAACAGGAGCAGCTTGCCGGCGTCGGCGCCGTCCAGCGCCGCCAGCTCCTCGATGTGCTGCTCCATCAGGTCGGCCAGCTTGTTCATGGCCCTGCTCCTCTCCTGCATGGATGCATGCATGCCGGCGACGAGCGACCTTGTCAGCAGGTCAATTTGTCGGATGAGCTACAGCAACAGGGAGTGCCGGATTGGATTACGTACGTAGCCTGACATGCGGGGCCACATGCCATGCTCGAAGGCCTCCCTGGCGGCCTCGACGGCGAGGTCCACGTCGGCTTTGTCCGCCTCTGCGATGTGGGCCAGCACGTCGCCTGTCCGCGGGTCCCTCGTCTCAAACGTCTTGCCTGAAAAATGAAATCGATCCACCCATAAATCACATGAGCACCATCGCCTCCCAAAATGAAATCCACCAGCAGGAAAACAAACGTCTTGCCAACGTCGAACGGTAATACTCTGTGGAAAAATAAACCGTCGACGCGTAGGCGGTGGCTACCATATATAAACATCCAGTGGCGGCAATTAAATATCAAAGGGATAGAAGACCTTGCGGCAATAATTCCATATATTATGGGATGATGCCGTCGAATCTCGTGAATGTGGCAGAGATAAGTTTCTTTTTTAGGGTAGAGAGACAAGTTGGTTCGATCCATTGAGCGAGCAAGCAGGTACTTTCACAAGCATCTCGCAAAAAAAAGGTACTTTCACAAGCAAAAAATAAAATGAATTAAAGCCTACTTTGTATCCTAGCTATACCTTTTTTTTTTGCAGATTTACAAGAATTCAAATATGTGCATGAAACTTAAGGTAAGCACACGACACCGAGTCATATAGATTATGCATACCAGAATTTTCTAAGGAACAGAAAAAGAAGACATTTCATAGAGCTGGGTGAGCATGTATGCTTATCCACACCACGATATTTCACAGATAACTGACGTGTGGATTTTGGCTCCTCATTTGGATTATCTTGTTTAGGACGTACTGATTGTTAGAACTCAAACGAATAGGCTCAATCTTATCGACTCCTCCCAACTACGCAGTAACATATACGTTAGCGAAGACGACAAAGGGAAGCTGGCGCGTAGGTATCCACCCCGTAAAAACCAAAACAACGTAGGTATCCACCAAACTGGAGCATAGCCAGTATATGCCTGCACAAACTAATTCATCATGACGACGTACCTGATGCGGCGTCAACGAACTCGCCGTTGATGAAGAGCTTGGTGTACTTGATCTCCGGCACCACCACCACCGGCTTGCCGTCGCACCCGCCGCCCTCGTTGCTCCCCATTGCGATGCGTGTCTCACCTCAGCAACACGGCCTCGAGTTGAGTAGGTTGGCTCTGCCTCTCGATCTTTCTGCTCCTCTACGGGAGAAAAGTCTTGTAGAACTAGGACTCTATATATAGAGTGCTATGGTGTCTGGCCACAGCTTGGAGAAGTACTTGTGGGACTTGAAAACTCTCTCTTCTCCTCCACCTTGCGTGTCAGTTAGTTGATGTTGCATCTCCTTCCAAGGAATATAGATGGTCAGCTCTTTGCTCTGTCACATTCGTACTTGAACTACACAAATAATAAATGCACCACGCATGCTCCCACATACAATTTCCTTTAGAAAAAAAGAGAATAATTTCTAGCCTCTGCATCATTGCAATGCACACGACCATAATAAGTTTATTTAAGTTCAAGTAACTATGAAGTACACAAGAAAGAACAAAGTAGACACGACCGACGAAAATAGAAATATCTCCCTACACATAGCCTATTATTGAACTATCATTAAAATCGGTTTCACGTATCCCTCATTCACGCCCGCGTACATGTATGCCTCTCGATGTCTTTCTTTTCGGCCTTCATATGTTTGATATTGCATAGTAGCTCAAGCATTTTACCTTGAGAATATGTAAAATATTTCTTTTGCATATAATGTATAAGTGTGTGGCCTTTCTAGCTTTTTGTAATGGAAATTTAATTTATTTCCGGTATTCTTTAACAAACCTGCAGGAGCACTGCCTTTTTGTTAAGAAGAGGAAAACATAATATGTGCATGATGGCATGTTTGTAAGAAAGAGACACGCCGGAACCCAAAAAATGCATAGCTTTTTTTTTCGCGAATACGCAAAAGCTTTGCGTATCATTGCATTGATAGGGGAAGAAAACAGTAGCAATTACAGGGGGAGCCTCGCAAGCACGTACACGAGAGGGCGTGAGCGAGAACTACAAGGGCGCATACACGGAGGGGAGGGGGATGCGCAAGCCCCTACAAGACACTATGGGGGCGGGAGCAGGTTGCTGAGCCCCTTGGCTCCGGCGGCGGCCCAGTTGCGGGCGTCTTCCTTGATGTCGTTGACGAGGAGTGGGATCGAGGGGGTCGCATCATTGACGAAGCAGGCGTTTCACGCCTTCCAAAGGCGCCAGGCGGTAAGAATGATGAGCGAAGCTAGACCGCGTCGCAAGGATGTCGGCGCGTCCTGCACGGACTGGGAGAACCAGTCACGAAAGTCCAACCCGGGGGTGGGGAGTGGCATGTCTGTGATCTGGTACCAGGATAGGACCTCATGCCATGTCTGCCTAGAGAAGACGCAACCAGCGAGAAGGTGCGCCATGGTCTCGGGCTCCTGGTCACAGAGTAGGCACATCGGGGCATGGGTAAGGCCGCGGCGGGCAAGCCGGTCGACAGTCCAGCACCGTCGTTGGAAGGCAAGCCAAAGGAAGATCTTGATGCGGAGGGGTGCCCAAGATTTCCACGTAAGTCTCCAGGAGGGCTCGATCGTGGAACCGGCAAATAGGGCCTTGTAGCACGACTTGGCGGAGTACACGTCGTTCGACGTCCAGCGCCAGGTGAGGGTGTTCGGGGCGCCGGAGAGTGTGATCTGTTGGAGTCGCGCCCGGAGGTGGACGTACTGCACAAGTGCCGCTGGGTCCAGATGGCCATGCACATCCTGAATCCAGGCATGGCAGGCCAAGCCATGGCCACGGTGCGTGTCTTGCGGTGTTGGCGGGGCACGAGGGCATGGACGAGAAGAGCCAGCTCGGCGATGGAGGTCTCGTCGATCCAATGGTCCTCCCAGAATGTCATCGCCGATCGTCCAGGTGGTGGAGGACCGGAAGATGGCCTGGACGGCCGGGCTGCTGGGGATATGGAGGTGTCGGCACGGGCGGGTGGTGGTTAGTCTTGTGAAGCCATAGCCACTGGGCCTGCAGGGCGTGGGCGGAGCGCTGTAGGTCTGGGACGCCGAGGCCGCCATAGGCCAGTGGCCGGTAGAGTCTGGCCTAGCTGACGAGGCAGTGGCCTCCGTTGGTTGTTTTTCGACCTTGCCAGAGGAAAGCACGAATGAGGCGGTTCACCTGCTGCAAGATGGAGGTGTGCAGCGACATGACAATCAGAATGTGGGTGGGCATCACGTAGAAGACGTGCCGAACGAGGGCCAAATGCTCATTGCGGGAAAGCATGGACGCCCACCACGAGGAGAGCTTCTTTTCCAGCTTCTCGACGAAGGGCTGTAAGGACGAGGCGGTGATCTTGCGGATGGATAGCGGGAGGCCAAGGTACTTGATGGGGAACTCGCCAATCAGGCACGGGAAGTGGCTGGAGAGGGAGTCCCGGAGCTCGGGTGATCACTGGATAGGTAGTGTCGTGCACTTTGCGAGGTTGGTGTGGAGGCCTGAGGCGGTGCTGAACAGCCGGAGGATGTAGCGCACGGATCGCGCTCGTTGGGTGGCAGAATAGCACGACATCATCTGCGTAGAGAGAGAGAGAGAGGCTAGAGGACATGTGGTGCTCCGTAAGACGGTGAATGAGCCCCAAGGATGTGGCCCACTAGAAGAGGCAGTTTAGAACGTCAATGACGATCACGAAGAGCATGGGGACAACGGGTCGCCCTGACAGAGTCCCTTGCAGTGGTAGATCGGTGGCCCCGGGAGTCCATTGATGAGTACTCCGGTGCTCGCAGTGGACATGAGGATAGCTAAAACCTCATGCTAATTACTCCTGATTTTGGTGATTCTTTGTTGAAAAATCATGGCCCTCTACATGATATTGTTGAAGGCGAGGTGGCGTTCTCGTGCCGTTAAAGATGTGTCGGCTTCTTTCCTTTCAGACATTCCACATGATATAGATGATGAACCCACTGTGCCGCCTCTTGTGATTGTTGCTAATATTCCTCAAACATCATCCCACCAAATTCAGTCGAAGGAAAGGTTTACTATGAGTCCAGCTGATGATGCTCATCATCGACGTTGTTTAGCAAATAACTTGAATAACAATACAGTAACGCAGGTAGATTTTTATGACAGTACAATGCAACCTCAAATTATCAAGTGGACATGCGTTATACTGTCCTAAAAATCCATAGTTTGCATTATATTGTCATAAAAATTTGTTGCATAGTTTGATCTTGCTGAAAAGAGACCAAACTATGGATACACAATGCATTCTTTGTATTCTCGTATTCCATCTTCAACTTATCATTGTTGCCCATTTAATGTTTGGATGGATACTACTTCCTCCTTTCTGGTTTATAGGGCTTAAATCTGAAATCTCATCAACCAAGATGAATGGTGAGTGGAGGAATGTATCTCGTAGTTTACAAAATTACTCAAACTTTAACCTACATTAATTACAATGTATGCATGAATGACCATTAAATGAGTAAGAATGGTTACATGCATTGGTTGGTTTCTTTTAGTCCTTGCCTGCATTAATTTAATGCACCTTGAAATATGAACATGTGGTGGAAAGAAGTGAAAATACGATTTATAATATGAAAAAGGTAAGAAAATGAGATAAGTCTAATAAACCGGAAAGAAGGGAATAATAGGTTCAACATAACTTGCATTGTGTGGAGACATCTTGGCATGTGTTTCCTACAAAGTAGGCTAATTACCAATGTTAATTGTACCTTGTGACATCAATGCTGGTGGAAACCTATATGATCACACAGATCTCTAGGATGGTGCGGGCGACAGATGCAAGTGGGAGGGCTACTCCTAGGGCAGTAAATCTGCACTCATGTGTAGATTTAAAGTTACTCCACGATATTATTCCAAAGAAAAATATGGACCATGTTGATACTTAAATTATTGTCAACGTATCTTTTCTGAATGTCCCTATTAATGCAGATAGATTTTTGCTGACTATTCCTGTGAGACTCAGCACAATTGTTTCTGTAAACATAAATTGTGAAAGTCATATTTGTGTTCTACAATGAGTTAATGACACAAGAAAGAACTAGTGGATTGGCTTGGATAGTAATAACGGATGATGCTTTAAGAAGGTTGATTATGAAGAACCATTTGAATACCTTGTAATTATTTGAATTGTATTGCCATTATGATATATATTATACAGTTAAATAAGGTAGTAGTTCAAAGTTCAGACTTTGCTTTCTGAAGAGATGTAATTATTTGAACCGTGTACAAATATGGTGTATGTATATATATATAATTCTTTTTCATAATGTTTATACATAAGGTCCAGTTTCAGATTTCTCATCAGGCCTCTGATTTCTGGGGCACTACCCTCGTCTCTTTGATGGTGGACCACCGTAGCTTTATCCCTTGGTTTATCTTTGTGGAAGGAAGTCCATCGGTTTCTTAACGGAACACTGAGCCTTCCAAAGAAATATAATGTCTGCAAGAGGAATAACATCGAGATTTGTTAACGACGTTCACCAAACTTGATTACATCTTGGGGCCTGACTATGGTCACTCATCCCCATGACACCGTCACAGTGCCATACAACGGCCACCTGGGCGCTGGCACATGCCGCCAGCTTCCCTTGCGTGTATGTGCTATTATGTTGGCATAATTACATCGTGTTTCTATCATCTTACTATATAAGAGGCCTATGATACAAGTGTCCTATTACGACACGACTTCATATTCTGTCTAAACAATATACAACTCAGAGTTCAAATGTAACATACCTTGTACATTATATTCGACACAATTCCAACAAACTCTACCTTGACGAATATTCTCCACCACCTTGAATTTGTCCATGCGTCAAAGTTCCACATACATTGGACTTGAGTTTATCCATGAGAACCACTGCTACTCCCAAACTCCATGTGACTCCACTCGCAAATGTAGTCCCTTCTTTTCTTGATCACGGTCAACATTCGAGCAAAATTAAGTTCCTCTTTACTCTACTTCGTGCTCCCAACTTCTGGAGTATTCGTTCAATGCCATCACGCCCTGATCACCGATCTGCGTGAAAGTGAGAAACTCACTTATCAGGTGTCACACGTAAGAGTTAGCTGAACTCAACATCCTCGCTCTTCCATGACCGCCTATCTGAAACTTGAAAAAAAATCGTCGTTGCTTGTTGTCACCCTGATTCAAATTCGCAACTGTCTCACCACATGTATGACCACCAGAGCCCTGGCTCGTCTCCATGTCCCATGCATACCGCACACCTTGCCACTATTACCGCATCCAGTCTCTATTGTCCCGGTCAAGTCTCATGGGCCACGGACCCACACCATTCAACCGTCACTACAGAATACCACTGGTCATCGCCGACTGATGACGAGTCTCACGTTTCCATCAAACCACTGAGCTCCAGTCCGAACCACATGTCTCATGCTTTTCCCACTGAAATAGGCTTTGACTCTTTGTTGACTTCCATTGTAGCCTCTTAATCAGCCAAGTGAAGTCTTCCATCAGACCTCGGCTCCACCTTCAACATGACCTCGTTGTAGATGATCAGTCCACCCTCACGCCCCATCGACTTCAAACTCTGTGTGTACACCACCTTAGATCAACCCCGCGCCATAGTCTTGTTGAAGCCACACAAGCCCTTAGGCATTTGCCACATGTTCAAGCATCCTTGTTGCGCCAAAAAATGTCACCCTTGTCTGCTATAACCCAAGGTTTCCGGTCTCGTCGAACTTCTCCACCTCAAACCTGGTACGTGATGACACCATGGTTCTTTGAACGGCTGACCCTGTGAAAATTTATCTGAGATTTCCACGCGATGCCCCAAGTACACGAACGAAACCTTCACGTGCTACTAGCAATTCCAACCAAAAATTTTTGGTGTTCACATGATGGCTCCCTTGGCTAAAAAATTCAATGTTGGCTAATTGCCTTGCCAAAGCCTTCCGCCGGATGTGCACAAACGAGGGATGTTTTATCCTTCAGATGATCTGCCTTTTGTGTCAACACGAGAACTTGGTCCTTCATTATCGTGTTGTGATTGCTTGTTCTTCGGTGGATTGAACACGTACCTCGGATTAACTCTAGCAAATACTATTAATGAAATCAGCATGGAAATTCACAGGGGCACTCACTTGCCAAGGCCTGCCGCCCGCTCGATTTGCCTCACGATTCGCAAAATAGTTGAATCCCGCACGGCGGCAAAGTAAAAAAGAAAAGCCGTCAAAAAGCTTTTTAGGTTTTAAAAGTGAAACTTACAATTTTTGCATCTAAAAATGCCAAGTTTCAACAAGTTTCGGAGATATAATCTTAAGCAATTTTTTTCTGTCGGTCGTACACACAAAATAATTAAGTTTTATCGGTCGCTCGTACTAAGTTTCAACATCGAAACTTAACATGTTTTTAAGTCATCAAAATATATTCAAAATTGATCTTATTTTAAAGCGTTGTTCACGAGAAACATGAATATGAAAACAGAACTTAATTTGAAATTTTTGTTTAAAAGATATAGGACGTTGAAAATCGGAAGGCAAAATAAAAGGACCGCACTATGGATCTAAGTGCCCCCGCACTTTTGTACCACAAATCCATGCACCTCAAGAGTAACGTAGTAAAACAGAAACATCATATCTCAACCTATGGATGTCATTTCCTCGAAACATCAGGAGTAATTAAGTCAACGCTACAAATGCCAATCATTCTGTTGGGTCCTTCTACACCAGAATGTGCTATTATAAGACATACAGTGCATAAAATAACTCTTTGGCTCAAGTTGATGGAACCATCCATAATTTTCTAGCATACCCTCACATGGCAAGATAAGCCACCAATGTGGCATAGAATTAAATAAAGAAAGATATGATTTAGTATCATATCATGATACCGTATCATAATAAATGTTATGCTACTATATGTCATGTATGATAATAAAAGGTCACCTATGATACTAGTATATGATACACTATGCATTACGGAGACAACATCATATGCATGAATCATAGGTCTGGTTCATTGATACTTGATGAGATAATATGCTCCAATTTACCTGGCGGTGTCTCGTTCCAGGGAGAAAATGAAGTGGAATAGGATATGGTTGCGTGTTGGTATATCTGGTGGGAACGACGTCAAGTGTCCCATGATAAAGAGATTGGTACGCCAGCACGATCGTCTCTACAGATTAGGGGTATCGTTGCTAACTGGATAGCAGAAAAGAAGCTAGTTCCTCCACGACAGACTAGATGGTCTAGACCAGCATCAGGCTGTATAAAGCTTAACGTTGATGCTTCATATCATGTTGACTCAGGTGCAGAGGCAAGTGGTGCTATTTTACGAGATTCGAAGGGAGGTTTTGTTGCAGCGGCCATGGAATATAAACCGAATGCAATGGACGCTCCAACGATGGAGGCGTTTGCGCTATTATTGGGACTACGACTTGCTGAGGAGATGGGCATTTTTTCTTTGTCCATTGAGAGCGATTCTATGGAGATTGTTCAATCTATCCAGAATCCGGATGACTACCGGGCGTCAGGTGCGGTAATTACTGATGATTGTCGAAGGTTGATGAGTTCTTTTGGCAAGGCGACAATAAATCATTGTGTGCGTGATGTAAACGAGTGCGCTCATACTATTGCTCGTTTTAGTTTCTTGGGTCAGGAGTCAAGGGTGTGGCTTGATAAACCTCTGGATTTCCTGATTCCGCTTATTGTAAAGGATATGATTATGAATGAAATATAGTCGCCGAAGTTCAAAAAAAGTTATGATACTACTCACTACGGGCAGCCTAAGAGTATCATCCACTGTCACCTAAATCAAATAGAAATATAATTTGGCACTGTATTTAATGATGTGTGTGTGAGAGAGAGAGAGCCCTAGTATCATATCATCATATACAATTCATAGCACGTCAAACAAGGAAAAATAATTAAAAATAAATCATAGCCACAACTTTGTATGGAGATTCTATAAATGAATAAATGAAGTGTCAATATGATATTAGTCTATGATACTATGCATTGAGGAGTTAGTGGCATACTAGTATTATATGTATGGTACTAATTTATGATACTCCCCACTACGAGGGGTCTTACAAGAGTATCATGCACTACCATTTATAAACTGGTATCAAACTATAATTAAAGATATGAGCAAAGATTCTAGTGTCATACCATGATATAGTAAAATATAGTGCACACAAAAATTAATAGTTAATAAATAAGGTGGCATGAGCATCTACAACCGTATTGGGTTATTTTGCCTCCCTTATATCCACAAACACGTCTGAACATGTCAGGTTGCGCAACCTCCCCCCTCCCGCGCTCAACACACACACATTTGACAACCCCCAAGTACATACAAATACATGCAACGCCAATCAACACATACATTGATCATCACATCGCACATACGATATATGGCAGGTCATACATAACCAGAGGACAACCTGACATAGCAGTTCCTAGAACTACGATCATACTAATATTGGATAGTACTAAGCATTTTACTAGAAAAATGGGGAAAGATCTTCACCTCTTTGCCTTGCCCTTACCCTTTCCCTTGTCATTTTTTCATTTCCTAAGCGACGGTAGTACATTGCAAAGACAACATAGGAGTCATCGTCTAGGGGGCATTGAAGTCGGTGGCAGAGATGGAGGAGTCGGAAGAGGAGGGGGGCCCAATGAGACATCGGGCGGCATGGCCTGCTCCAAGGTAAGGAAGCGAGCTTTGGCGACGATGGCTGATTGCTCAACTTTGAGCAGTTCTAATGCTCTGATGCCTCCTACAATGCATGGAATTATTGGAGCGATGGGCGGTCGTCGTGCATCGCACCGGTCAATGAACGACCCAAGACGCCACGGACCAGTCACTCCTCGTCGGACTTGAAGGGCACGGTGGCCCACTTGGAGCGGCTGGATGATATGTCTCCAACGTATCTATAATTTTTGATTGTTCCATGCTATTATATTATCTGTTTTGGATGTTTTATATGCATTGGGACTAACCTATTAACCTAGAGCCCAGTGCCAGTTTATGTTTTTTCCTTGTTTTTGAGATTCGCAGAAAAGGAATACCAAACGGAGTCCAAACGGAATGAAACCTTCGCGATGATTTTTCTTGGACTAGAAGACACACTAGAGACTTGGAGATCAAATCAGACGCCCCCACCCTTGTGGGCCCCTCGTGACCCTCCTGGCCTAATTCTTTCACCCAAATATTCACATATATTCTCAAACCACCAGAAGCATCCACGAAAACACTTTTCCACCGCCGCAACCTTGTGTACCCATGAGATCCCATCTAGGGGCCTTTTTCGGCATCCTTCCGGAGGGGTATTCGATCACAGAGGGCTTCTACATCAACTCTAATTCCCTTCCGATGAAGCGTGAGTTGTTTACCTCAGACCTACGGGTCCATAGCTAGTAGCTAGATGGCTTCTTCTCTCTCTTTAATTCTCAATACCATGTTCTCCTCGATGTTCTTGAAGATCTATCCGATGTAATCTTCTTTTGCGGTGTGTTTGTCGAGATCCAATGAATTGTGGATTTATGATCAGCTTATCTATGAATATTATTTGAATCTTCTATGAATTCTTTTATGCATGATTTGATATCTTTGTAATTCTCTTCGAACTATCGGTTTAGTTTGGCCAACTAGATTGGTTTTTTCTTGCAATGGGAGAAGTGCTTAGCTTTGGGTTCAATCTTATGGTGTCCTTTCCCAGTGACAGTAGGGGCAGCAAGGCACGTATTGTATTGTTGCCATCGAGGATAAAAAGATGGGGTTTTCATCATATTGCTTGAGTTAATTCCTCTACATCATGTCATCTTACTTAATGCGTTACTCTGTTCTTCATGAACTTAATACTCTAGATGCAGGCAGGAGTCGGTCGATGTGTGGAGTAATAGTAGTAGATGTAGAATTGTTTCGGTCTACTTGACATAGACGTGATGCCTATATTCATGATCATTGCCTTAGATATCGTCATAACTTTGCGCTTGTCTATCAATTGCCCGGCAGTAATTTGTTCACCCACTGTATTATTTGCTATCATGAGAGAAGCCTCTAGTGAAACCTATGGCCCCCGGGTCTATTTTCCATCATATAAGTTTCTATTTTCCATCATATAAGTTTCCGATCTACTATTTTTCAATCGTTTACTTTCAGATCTATAAACCAAAAATATTTACTTTACCGTTTATCTATCTCTATCAGATCTCACTTTTGCAAGTAACCGTGAAGGGATTGAAAACCCCTTTATCGTGTTGGGGGCACGTTGTTTGATTGTTTGTGCAAGTATTAGGTGATTTGTGCGTTGTCTCCTACTGGATTGATACCTTGGTTCTCAAACTGAGGAAAATACTTATCTCTACTTTGCTGCATCACCCTTTCCTCTTCAAGGAAAAACCAACTCAAGATCAAGAAGTAGCAGCTGACCCACTTGAAGTCTGGAGATCGGACGTACCATGTTAAAAGCACGACACAATCTCAAATCAATTTTAAGACCAATTCCGGACTGGCACTAGAAACTTGACCAGTTAATTTAGACGTGAAGTTTTTTGTTTTTTTGCGCATAACTTTCGCAGTGCAACACGAGATGCCTTTAAAGCAACAACAATATTAATGGGGAGCCGCGACTAGAGCCGAACCCACCCAAAGCCATGGTACTCCGTGGAGTCCTTGGCAAAACATTCTTGGATATTGCTTTATATGCATCGGTTTCAAATTGTGTCTTCGGTCAATAGTTGGGTTGCCCTGCTCCTAAGCTTACTCTTTACGTTCTCGATTGTTCGGCTAAGGGTAAAGGGAGAAATGATGACCCACAAGTATATGGGATCAATTGTAGCTCTTTTCGATAAGTAGGACCGTTGAACCCAACGAGGAGCGGAAGGAAATGACAAGTGGTTTTCAACAAGGTAATTTGCAAGCGCTGAAATTGTAAGTAGATGAGTATTTGATTAATCTGTAACGAGCAAGTAACGATAGTAGTAGCAAAAGTAAAAAAAAAAAAAGTGTTGAACCCAATGAAGCGGAAGAAATGACAAGTGGTTTTCAAATATAATTGCCTGCAAGTGCTGAAATTGTAAGTAGATGAGTAGTTTGATAGCAAGATAATCTGTAACGAGCAAGTAACGATAATAGTAGCAAAAGTGCAGCAAGGTAGCCCAATCCTTTTGAGTCAAAGGACAGGCCAAAATGGTTTCTTATGATGAACAAAGCGTTCTTGAGCGTACATGGGATTTTCATCTAGTCACTTTCACCATGTTGGTTTGATTCGTGTTCGGTACTTTGATAATTTGATATGTGGGTGGACCAGTTCTTAGGTGATGTTCTTACTTGAACAAACCTCCTACTTATGATTAACCCTCCCGCAAGCATCCGCAACTATGAGAAAAGTATTAAGAATAAATTCTAACCATAGCATTAAACTTTTGGATCCAATCGTCCCTTACGAAATAGCGCATAAAGGGTTTAAGCTTCTGTCACTCTCGCAACCCATCATCTAATTACTACTCCACAATGCATTCCCTTAGGCCCAAATATGGTGAAGTGTCATGTAGTCGATGTTCACATGACACCACTAAGGGAATCACAACATATATCAAAATATCAACACATATCATTCACATGATTACTTGCACATGATTTCTCCCGTGACCTCAAGAACAAAAGTAACTACTCACAAATGATAATCATGCTCAAGATTCAGAGGGGTATTAAATAGTATAATGGATCTGAAATATATTTTCCACCATAGACCATATAGTAATAAACTGCAAGACGTAATACATACTTCCCAGACAATCTATGTTGATAAGATGACACAAGGATGAATAGGGTTTGGATGAGATGGTGCTTATTGAGATGTTGTGGGTTTCCCGCCCCAGTGGAGGTGTTGGTGTGATTTGATGCATGCCGATGATTTCTCCGGGAGGGAGTTCACAGGAATATCGCGGAGGGAAAGTGTTTGCAAGTTTGCCTCGAGCTGTGGCGCTATGCCCAAAATTCATCTTATTTTTTTCTAGGTCAATGATTATATCCAGAGATGGCCGGAGGGTAGTGGGTGAGACAACCACCGGGAGGCCGGTGTTGTGCCCACTGGGGCTCCTTTGGTACTTATTTTGCTCACTATTTTTAATTATTTCATTAATTCTCGTGAAGTTTCAGTTGTTTTGGAGTTGTTGCGATAGGTAGTTTGATGTAGCTTTTCGGTCCGATTTCGTGCCGGAATTTCCTTCTTTGTGTTACTTGTATTTTATTGGGGAAAGGGCATTGATTCTGATAGTTATTATTGGATTAAACCTTCATACATACTTAGGAATTGTGCATGGAGTATCAATCCAGCTTAGATCTCGCTTGTCCTTCGGGCGATCGAAAACATGTCCACATGCTTAGAGAGAGAGAGAGAGGTGTCGATAAAAACAAAATACGGACATAGAAGCATCATGTTCATTATTATAACAGCAAACTTAAACATAAGACTCTTATCATATAACTTTTATCATAGACTTCTCATGAATAAGTGACAATTCATCACACTATTGAAGTATAAAGCAAAAACTCTATTAGAAACAAACTATGTTCGAGTCAACTTTGCAACTACAATTCATCATCTTTTTAGGAAGGGTCACGTATCAGAGCCATTTAGGCAAGTCCACATACTCAACCATCATATAGTCTTCCATGATTGCTAACACTCACGCGTACTCATGAGCAAACATTTCAACCGGACACATAGAAAGATAGGGGCTTATAGTTTCGCCTCCCAACATATTCACCTCAAGGGATGTCAACAATAATAAGCTCATGCTATCTATATTAGCTGGACATATATGCCTAGATCTTTCCTCACCACATGATGCTTGCCAAAGAGAAAAATAAAAAGGAATAGAGGAAAACTTTGACTCTTTGCATAAAAGTAAATACATAAAAGTAAAAGATAGGCCCTTCGCAGAGGGAAGCAGAGGTTGCCATGTGCTTATTTGTTTGTATGCTCAACCCCTTAATGCAAAAGAACGTCACGTTGCATTGCCCCTTGTGATAGCGACCTTTATTATGCAGTCTGTCGCTTTTATTCTTCACCATCACAAGTTCGTGCAACGCTCAATTTTCTCTTACACTAAATGATCTCACACTTTTAGAAGCAATTTTTATTGCCTTTTTGCACCGATGACAACTTACTTGAGGGATCTTGCTCAATCCCTGTAGGTATGGTGGACTCTTGAAAATAAGATTTGGGTTTAAGGGTTTTTGGATGCACAAGTAGTATCTCTACTTGTGCGGAATTTTTGGCTAGCAAAGTAGGGGCAAGCACCACATGTTAAAGGATCTATGACAATATGACTTCTATGTGAATATAAACAAACATACCATTAGGTTGTCTTCCTTGTCCAACGTCAACAATTTTGGCATATAATATTTTGACGAGGGCTCACAATCACAAAAGATTTCTAGGATAGTATATTTATATGTGAATCTTCTCTTCCCTTATCTTTCATGAGTTGCATCATTGACTAATGCTATGTTTTTCAATCTCTAACAAAATTTTCTACTTATACTTTTCCTTATGTGGTGTCATCACCAACCATAAGATTAGCATATGATCTTTTTCATTTATTTCCTTTCTTTCATTTATTTCTTTTCTTTTTATCTGCATGAAATAAGAGCAAAAACTCAAACTAATTTATTATATCTCGCACGATTACGGATGGATCATAGAAAGCTCTCGAAAGGACGAGATAAAACTTTTTATCTTAGCAGTCGATAACATAGTAAGGCAAGGGAGTAGTGGGGATGATACGATCGGGACACAGTTTGGCGGAGCCGTGGGGTGCATACCCGTTACTTCCAATTTCTTTTTGGTGTGAAGAAAGGTGTAGTTGAGAGGGATTTCTCGGGTCGGGAGAGAGGATAGAGGAAAGAGTGGTCGGTGTCTGCACCAGCCTCCACACTCTCTTTAAACCTGCCTTTTCAAGAATTTGGTTTTGGGAGAGATCGTAAATTTGGCTTTGGAGGGGTTGTTTGTTCCTTTGGGTGAAGACCAGTCCTTCATGTGCCTTGAGTTCGGGAGCGAGGGTGATTGGCAGATCGTCCCTCGCGAACATTGTTCCATGTTCAAGCCTGCCTCCACGGTTCCCGTCTTAGGAATGGGCACATCGCGGAGGTGAAGCACCCCCTCATGCATCTGGATGACTTGAGGGTGCTGCACCACCTCCCGCAAATATGTGTTGATGATGTTATTGAAGAACTTGTCCTTGGAGGAGCTTGAAGCGGCCATGGTAGAAGTGATCTGACAGAAAACAGCAAGAAAAGAAAACAGAAGATTTCACCGCAATGATATGGTCAATAGGTTCGGGGGGTATATAAAGATTTTTTATTTTGGGGAAACAAGCAAGCTGTAGAAAACGGAGTCCGGAAGGTACCCAGGTGGGCACAACCCACCTGGGCGCGCTTGGCAGGCGCGCCCTGTGTCTTGTGCCCACCAGGGTACGCTTCCTGGAAGTTTCTTATTTTCCTATTTTTCTAAATATTCCAAAACTGACAAAAAAATATTTTTGCGGATTTTTTGGAGTCCGTTTACTTACCGTATCACGTACCTCCTTATTTTCATGATTCTGGAGTGTTCCGGAAGGACTCTTTTATGTTTGTGTCAAGTTTGGATAATATTACTTTCAACATTAATGGGCGTACCTGAGATATATGTTTAATGTTCTACTTGCCCATTGATTTTATTCTGATGTCAGTGATAACTCTAGGTGACTAGGGGCTTTCCTTTTGAGAGGAGTTTACCCTGCAGATGTGAGAGCGTTGTAACAAGAACATTTTCTACTTTCTTGTTTTGGTTCTCTTATAGACGTCTTTATAACAATTGGAATTTTATAGCTTGGGTTCCATTTAATGAGTAATATTAATCTTTTTTCACCGGCAGTTTGATTCTAGTTGAGTTCTTTGTTTGCATATTGCTTTTGGCTTCTATTAGAGGCATGAAGGTTTTCATAACCATTTTATGGGACATCCCTGGGTTTTATGCTGCTAGAGTGTCATTAATTTCTTAGACTCTTTGGGACTATTTGACAATTTTTTACAAGATTCATTTTATACAAGACCACTAGACGGGAAGGATGATTTATGTTACTCTACTTGCAAGCATTTTCAGAAGAACTGAATGACTCTGATTGAACATAGTCATTAATTCTTAGGATCACTTGGAAATACTTCTTAGTGTTTACTGGGGGTGTGTGTAGCACTATGGTTGAGTTTCTACCTTTGTAATAATTCACGAGCAAATATGTTTCTATACCATCTATAGAGAAAAAGTCCAGTTATCGATGCCCAGACTCAATGGTTCAACGCAATTGATATTATAGTCATTTCTTGACCATTCATTTAACTTATTATTTGGCTTCTACAGATAAGACATTACGTGGATCCTTGAAGAGGTAGGCATAATCCGATGCTACTGTAGGCAGTTCTATCTTCAGGCTGATTGCCCCCGTCATAAGCTTCGGGGTAACTCTCTGTAAGGATCTTTGTCCTGTTATGTTCAGGTAACAACGTCTTATAATACTTATCCTTCTTTTAAGATGTGGGTCTCCCAAGTAGTGTATTATCAATAGAGAATTTTTTTATTTGTGATATGTAAAGTAGGTGGTAATATTTGCAACAGTATTAGACATGTCTCTCCAAGGGTCTTATGGCATTTTTTGAGTAACTGTATCAGGAAACTATTCATGGTGTGTGGGTCATCAGTATTTTAGCCTAGATAGTTATAGTACTGGTTCTCGTCCTTTTTCTATCAGTGATATGTAAATCAAATTCTTGTAGCAAGAGAACCCATCAAAAGTCTAGGTTTAGCACCTTTCTTTTCCATTAGATATTTAATAGCAACATGATCGGTGTGAACAATTACTTTTGAATCAACAATATAAGATCTAAATTTATCACAAGCAAACACCATTGCTAAGAATTCTTTTTCAGTAGTAGCATAATTTCATTGAGCACTATTCTAGAGTTTTACTAGCATATGAATAACATTTATTTCTTATCAATCTTTGTCCTAGAACAACCAACACATAATCACTAGCATCACACATAATTTCAAAAGGCAAGTTCCAATCAGTGGTTGAACAATAGGTGCAGAATTAAGGCTTTCTTGAGTGTTTCAAAGGCTTCTAAACAATCATCATCAAAAACAAAAGGAATCCTTTTGCAGATTCGTAAGAGGCCTAGAAATTTTAGAAAAGTCTTTGATAAATCTCCTATAGAAACCAGCATGACCTAGGAAACTACGAATACCTTTGATATCTTTAGGACATGGCATTTTCTCAATTGCATCAACCTTAGCTTTGTCCACTTCAATACCTCTTTCAGAAATTTTATGGCCCAAGACAATACCTTCATTAACCATAAAGTGGCACTTTTCCCAATTCAAGACAAGATTTGTTTGCTCGCATCTCTGCAAAACTCTGTCAAGATTGCTTAAACAATCATCAAAGGAGACTTCCCATAAACAGAGAAATCATCCATGAAAACCTCAACAATCTTTTCACAAAAGTCAGAGAATATAGCAGTCATACATCTTTGAAAGGTAGCATGCATTGCATAAAAAAAGGCATAAGCATATAAGCATAAGTTCCAAAGGGACAAGTAAAAGTGGTCTTTTCTTGATCAGGTTGAGAAACAGGTATTTGTGAAAAACGAATATCCATCAAGGAAGAAAAATGTGTGCTTAGATAATCTTTCTAGCATTTGATCAATAAAAGGCAGAGGGTAATGATATTTTCTAGTTGCTTTGTTTAAATCATTACCATTCTATAGCCTGTAACAATTCTTTGTGGAATAAGTTCATTCTTATCATTAGGAACAACAGTAATACCTCCCTTTTTAGGGATAGAATGAACAGGACTTACCCATCTACTATCAGCTATGGGATAGATTATACCTGCTTCCAGAAGTTTTAATATTTCCGTTCTTACCACTTCTTTCATCTTCGGATTTAACCGACATTGGTGATCAACAACGGTTTAGCATAGGTTCCATATTCTTGTGCTGACATAGAGTGGGACTAAGCCCTTTAAATCATCAAGAGTATATCCAATAGCAGCTCGGTGCTTCCTTAGAACTTTCAATAATCTTTCTTCTTCATGTTCTGAAAGGTTAGCACTAATAATAACATGATATATCTTTTCATCAAGATAAGCATATTTCAAAGTGTCTGGCAATTGTTTTAATTCAAACACAGGATCACCTTTAGGTGGAGGAGGACCTCCTAGAGTTTCAATAGGCAAATTGTGTTTAAGCAGAGGACGTTGTTCAAAGAAATCTTATCTATTTCATTTCTTTCATGCATATGTAAATCATTTTCATGGTCTAGCAAATATTGTTCTAGTGATCAGTAGGAGGCACAACAATAGAAGCAAGACCAATTATTTCATCCTCACTAGGCAATTCTTTTTCATGAAGCTTTCTACTAAACTTGGAAAAATTAAAATCATGAGACTTGATGTCTACTACACAACCTTCTTCTTTAGACATTGTTGGGCCTCCAAGTGCAGAGGTTTGTAGGACAGTTAGCAAATTTCCCTCAAGTGGATGATCCTAAGGTTTATCAATCCGTAGGAGGCGTAGGATGAAGATGGTCTCTCTCAAGCAACCCAACCAAATAACAAAGAGTCTCTTGTGTCCCCAACACACCCAATACAATGGTAAATTGTATAGGTGCACTAGTTCGGCGAAGAGATGGTGATACAAGTGGTATATGGATAGATAGATAGTTTTTGTAATCTGAAAATATAAAAACAGCAAGGTAACTAATGATAAAAGTGAGCGTAAACGGTATTGCAATGTGTTGAAACAAGGCCTAGGGTTCATACTTTCACTAGTGCAAGTTCTCATAATAATAACATAATGATAATATAACTATCCCTCAACATGCAACAAAGAGTCACTCCAAAGTCACTAATAGCGGAGAACAAACGAAGAGATTATGGTAGGGTACGAAACCACCTCAAAGTTATTCTTTCCAATCAATCCGTTGGGCTATTCCTATAAGTGTCACAAACAGCCCTAGAGTTCGTACTGGAATAACACCTTAAGACACAAATCAACCAAAACCCTAATGTCACCTAGATACTCCAATGTCACCTCAAGTATCCGTGGGTATGATTATACGATATGCATCACACAATCTCAGATTCATCTATTCAACCAACACAAAGGACCTCAAAGAGTGCCCCAAAGTTCTACCGGAGAATCACGACGTGAAAACGTGTGCCAACCCCTATGCATGGTTCATGGGCGGAACCCGCAAGTTGATCCAAAACATACATCAAGTGAATCACGTGGTATCCCATTGTCACCACAGATACGCACGGCAAGACATACATCAAGTGTTCTCAAATCTTTAAAGACTCAATCCGATAAGATTACTTCAAGGGGAAACTCAATTCCATTACAAGAGAGTAGAGGGGGAGGAGAAACATAAGATCCAACTATAATAGCAAAGCTCGCGATACATCAAGATCGTGCCAAATCAAGAACACGAGAGAGAGAGAGAGATCAAACACATAGCTACTGGTACATACCCTCAGCCCCGAGGGAGAACTACTCCCTCCTCGTCATGGAGAGCACCGGGATGATGAAGATGGCCACCGGAGAGGGATTGCCCCCTCCGGCAGGGTGCCGGAATGGGTCTAGATTGGCTTTCGGTGGCTACGGAGGCTTCTGGCGGCGGAACTCCCGATCTATTGTGCTCCCGATCGTTTTAGGGTATATGGAGAATATATAGGCGAAAGAAGTCGGTCAGGGGAGCCACGAGGGGCCCACGAGGTAGGGGGCGTGCCCATGGGGGTAGGGCGCGCCCCCACCCTCGTGGTGGCCTCGGGACTCTTCTGGCCCAGCTCCGGTATTCCGTGGGCTTCTTCTGGTCCAAAAATGATCTCCGTAAAGTTTCAGGTCAATTGGACTCCATTTGGTTTTCCTTTTCTGCAATACTCAAAAACAACGAAAAAACAGAAACCGGCACTGGGCTCTAGGTTAATAGGTTAGTCCTAAAAATCATACAAAATATCATATAAATGTATATAAAACATCCAAGGTTTATAATATAATATCATGGAACAATCAAAAATTATAGATACATTGGAGACGTATCAAGCATCACCGAACTTAATTCCTGCTCGTCCTCGAGTAGGTAAATGATAAAAACAGAATTTTTGATGTGGAATGCTACCTAACATATATATCAATGTAATCTTCTTTATTGTGGCAAGAATATTCAGATCCATAAGATTCAAGACAAAAGTTTAATATGGACATAAAAATAATAATACTTCAAGCATACTACTAAGCAATCATGTCTTCTCAAAATAACATGGCCAAAGAAAGTTCATCCCTACAAAATCATATAGTTTGGTCATGCTCCATTTTCGTCACACAAGAATGCTCTCATCATGCACAACCCCGATGACAAGCCAAGCAATTTTTTCATACTTTAGTAATCTCAAACTTTTTTCAACTTTCATGCAATACATGAGCGTGAGCCATGGATATAGCACTGAAGGTGGAATAGAATATAATGGAGGGGGTCATGTGGAGAAGACAAAAAAGGAGAAAGTCTCACATCGACGCGGCTAATCAATGGGCTAGGGAGATGCCCATCAATTGATGTCAATGCAAGGAGTAGGGATTGCCATGCAACGGATGCACTAGAGCTATAAATGTATGAAAGCTCAACAAAAGAAACTAAGTGGGTGTGCATCCAACTTGCTTGCTCACGAAGACCTAGGGCACTTGAGGAGGCCCATTGTTGGAATATACAAGCCAGGTTCTATAATGAAAAATTCCCACTAGTATATAAAAATGACAAAACAAGAGACTCTCTATCGTAAAGATCATGGTGCTACTTTGAAGCACAAGTGTGGAAAAAAGGATAGTAGCATTGCCCCTTTTTATTTTTTTATTTTTTATTTTTTTGGGCCTTCCTTTTTTATTTTTTTATTTGGCCTTTCTCTTTTTTTTTCTTTTTTTTCTTTTTTTCTTTTGGGACAATGCTCTATTAATGATTATCATCACACTTCTATTTATTTACAACTCAATGATTACAACTCGATACTAGAACAAGATATGACTCTATATGAATGCCTCCGGCGGTGTACCGGGATGTGTAATGACTCATGAGTGACATGTATGAAAGAATTATGAACGGTGGCTTTGCCACAAATACGATGTCAACTACATGATCATGCAAGGCAATATGACAATGATGATGCGTGTCATAATAAACGGAACGGTGGAAAGTTGCATGGCAATATATCTCGGAGTGGCTATGGAAATGCCATAATAGGTAGGTATGGTGGCTGTTTTGAGGAAGATATAAGGAGGTTTATGTGTGATAGAGCGTATCATATCACGGGGTTTCGATGCACCGGCGAAGTTTGCACCAACTCTCAAGGTGAGAAAGGGCAATGCACGGTACCGAAGAGGCTAGCAATGATGGAAGGGTGAGAGTGCGTATAATCCATGGACTCAACATTAGTCATAAAGAAATCACATACTTATATCAAAAATCTACAAGTACAAAAACCAAGTATTACGCGCATTCTCCTAGGGGGATAGATTGGTAGGAAAAGACCACCGCTCGTCCCCGACCGCCACTCATAAGGAAGACAATCAAATAACACCTCATATTTCAAATTTGTTACACAACGTTTACCATACGTGCATGCTACGGGACTTGCAAACTTCAACACAAGTATTTCTCAATTTCACAACTACTCAACTATCATAACTTTAATATCACTATCTCCATATCTCAAAACAATCATCAAGTATCAAACTTCTCTTAGTATTCAATGCACTCTATATGGAAGTTTTTATTATATCCCTCTTGGATGCCTATCATATTAGGACTAGATTCATAACCAAAGCAAATTACCATGCTGTTATAAAGACTCTCAAAATAATATAAGTGAAGCATGAGAGTTCAACAATTTCTTCAAAATAAAACCACCGCCGTGCTCTAAAAAGATATAAGTGAAGCACTAGAGCAAATGACAAACTACTCCAAAAGATATAAGTGAAGATCAATGAGTAGTCGAATAATTATGCAACTATGTGAAGAATCTCTAACATTTAAGAATTTCAGATCTTGGTATTTTATTCAAACAGCAAGCAAAACAAAATAAAATAAAATGACGCTCCAAGAAAAACACGTATCATGTGGCGAATAAAAATATAGCTCCAAGTAAAGTTACCGATGAACAAAGACGAAAGAGGGGAAGCCTTCCGGGGCATCCCCAAGCTTAGGCTCTTGGTTGTCCTTGAATATTACCTTGGGGAGCCTTCGGCATCCCCAAAATTAGGCTCTTGCCACTCCTTATTCCATAGTCTATTGAATATTTACCCAAAACTTGAAAACTTCACAACA
>NC_053024.1:30193561-30203642 GCF_003073215.2 Triticum urartu
ATTGTCATCATAAGTTGAAGTGGATCTCCACAAGTACAACCTGCCATGTGCATTTGCATTCCAAAAGCAAATTACTTATATGCACATCTTCAGGGGGAGCCCTTGCAACTTATGAAGACAATTCCTTATCCTTTACAATTTCACAGATTATATTCCCCGTTGAAAACTTCAACTAGTTTGTCATCAATCACCAAAAAGGGGGAGATTGTAAGTGCATCTAGTGCCACCCCTAGTTGGTTTTGGAGTATTGACGACAAACCTAGTTGAGGGACTAATGTGTTTTGTGAGAATTGCAGGATAACACAGGTAGAAGTCCCTCATTGATTCGGTTTTACTACCAGAGATGACCCCTAAAAATGTATGAAGACATTGAAGTCAAAGGTGGTATATGAAGATATTCACATTGAAGACTATGACAAGAGAAGACACGATATGAAGCCTATGGAGCTCGAAGACTTAGATCTTTCGTAGTTCTTTTTCTTTTGTGTTGAGTCATAGGAACCACCGTACTGTTAAGTGGGGTCCAAGAGAACCAGTCAGAATGACTGAAGTGATGCCTAAACAAAAACTATGTCTTCGAGTGAAGACTATGAGAGCGAATCTTGTCCAGAGTCGGACAAGTCAGCTTTGCTTGTAGCCCAAGTAAAGTTGCCGTGTGAGTTTGAAATCTGACCGTTGGAACACGTGTCAGTTCCTTAGTGACCCAGGGTCATTTCGGACAAATCAGGTCGGGTTGCCAAGTGGCTATAAATAGCCCACCCCCTACAACCATAAACGGTTGGCTGCTCAGATTGAGAGTACGGCTTTTGTCGTTTGAGAGCAACCCACCTCGAAGCCTTTGAGAGAGAATTCCTTGCGAGGATAAAGCCCTAACCACCAGAGCCAGAGAGAATTGGGCATCACTTAAGTCTTCTTGTCTGTGTGATCTGAAGACTTATTACACTTGAGGACTGTGCATCCTCCAGCCGGTTAGGCGTCGCGTTCTGAGCTTCCAAGAGACATTGTGGATTGCCAGTGAACGAAGTCTGTGAAGGTTTGGGAGTCTACCTTGAAGACTTACCAGAGTGATTGGGCGAGGTCTATGTGACCTTAGCTCAAGGAGAATACGGTGAGGACTGGGTGTCCTGAGCTGCGTGTTCAGGACTGGGTGTCCGGGACTGTGTGTCCTAAGGTTTAAATACCTAGCCGCTCCAACCAGACGTACAGTTGTCACAGCAACTGGAACTGGTTCAACAAATCATTGTCTTCAACGAGTCACTGGTTTCATCTTCACTTCACTTTACTTACTGTTACTCCTTGTGAAGTCATTGTATGTTTGCTCTATCATTTGTCTTCACTGAGTGACTGCGTGTTCTGTTTGGCTTCACAATATCTTCCTACCTGATCCTTACTACCTAGCTGCTATTAGTCTTTGTGCTTTCACTTCATTGAATACTTGACTATGGTTTGCCTAGTGTAGTCTACCTTCGCTGCATGGTAATAGGTTTAATTTTATCGTTTGTCTTCAAAACTTCTATGTTCTGAAGACTTTCATAAAAATCGCCTATTCACCCCCCCTCTAGTCGATATAACGCACTTTCATGATGTGCCCTTGTTATTCTTATAGTTCATCTCATAAAATCAATTAGTTTTTATAAAAAAGCTAAGAACGCGGGAATAGGAAAAACATGGGATTATAGTGGAATGTCGTCTTGAATCCTACAGGATTGTACGAGTGTTTGATTGTGCATAGAAAAAACGCAGAATTCTTTCAAAGAGGTTTGAGTGGATGGGATGTTTCCTATGAAATCTAGTGCAAATGAATCATATGGAAAAATTCCTATGGTTTACAATCCTACGAATCAAACAACCAAGATAGGAAAAATTCCTAATGATTAGAATCCTCCAAAATTCCTTTGAGAATCCTTTGAATCAAAGAAGCCCTTAATCTATTTTATGATTCAATGAATTGTGCGTTGTAAAGCATAAAGTAAAAACAAATAATGGCAATTCAACTAGAAAAAAGTTTGGGCAGTTGTGATACGGAAGATTCTAGAACAAAAGAGAACCACTGTTGTTTTGAGGTTTGTGCATTATGCTTAAGTTCAACCATGGAGTCTGCTAGATTGTACATGTGGCAAAATCCGGTGGGGGCTATAAGATGGTGCGAGGGGCCGAGTGGAGGGAGACTATGAAGGAATGCACAAGTGCGAGATCGATATTTAGAGAGAGGGGGCGAACACGTGCGCTGTTGCGCGCAGTGGCGGAGCCATGAAAAATAAATGAGCTAGGGGGCCAAGCATTGCTAATCCTTTACGAGGAGGGTCAATTCATGAACTTAAACCATTTTAGCAGCAATTTTCTAATGATCACATTCATATTAGCGATATATAGTGATGTTAGGGGGGAGGGGGCAGGGCCCTTACTGCCCCTGTCTTCGCCATTGTGCACGCGTCTGAGAGATGAAGCGGAAGGCATGGATGATGAGAGGGGGACGTTGGATATAATTAATGTGGGTGTATTAGCTATATATGTTAATCCTATATAGAGAGGTATAGATTGATCGATGTGGACGTGGGAAAGAGGGTGAGACCTCACTGGATATATCGATTGATCGGTTTGTGTGGAAAACTATGAAAGACCTAGCTATATACACACATACATAGAGGAACATCGATCGTTGCGCATGCACACTTGAGAGATAAAGAATGCCCGATATGATGGAGAGGGGGATGTGTGTGGGTGTGTGCCTTCATGGGAGACCGACCCGAAGAAAAATATTGCATGCGTGCGATGGATAATGCCGACTAGTAGTGTGTGTGCATGCATGCACGAGAGAAAGTTAGTGGTACAATTATAAAGAGAAGACTACTGTGTGGGTGTAAAAGAATAGGTGAGGTCATAATCAATATAAAGTTGAATTCAAATATTTGAATAAGAGATCCTGATGTTTGAAACCCATGCATGCATGAATATAACGGAGATCTGCGCGGTGTGGTTTGGAAACGAGCATGTTGTAATGTATACACATTGAACAAGGTCAGACTGATTTGAATTTGAGATACCGATGGCAGACATCATTTGTCCATGTCGCATCCGTGCATGGACACACTATTCTAATTGGAGATGATGTGCGGCTTTCGCATCACATATCTATATCTATACCCCTATATATATTATATTATATATTTTTTATATTGTGTGCGGGTAACTTTAACTTTGAAAGATGGTCGTTGGATGAGGCGAATCCGATGGTCCAAAGATGGCAAATTTGAGCACTACTGGCCATTGGATATCATCTAGATTCCACCACATTTCGCCACATGTATAATCTAGAAGACTCCATGGTTGAACTTAAGCATAATGCACAGACATCAAAACACAAGCACTTCTTATTTGTTCTAGAATCTTCCGTGTCAGAATTGCCCAAATGTTTTTCTACATGATTTGCCATTATTTGTTTTTACTTTATGTCTTACGACGCACAATTACATGAATCTTAAAATAGATTAGCTTTCTTATAAAAACTAGATGATTTTGAATGAAATGAACTATAAGAATTAAACGAACATCTACATCATGCATATATGACTCAAAGCTTGCATTCTATAATGTGGTATTTATTCATAATTTGGTTGCCAAATCTCATGCGTGCAGTGCACGCGTACCTTACTCTAGTCTAAATGGTGTTTGTGTGTGTTGTGCGTGTTGAGGTGCAAATTGTCTTTTTTTGGGTACACGTTAAGCTTGTTCTTCCGAAATTTCAAGCCGCGCCTTGTTATGCCGAAAATTCAAGCTAGCGTCTCTGTCTATCATGCTGCAAAACTCCCGCCTCTTCAACCCGCGCCTTGTTAGCCTGAAATATTTAAGATATATCTTTGTCTCGTTGTGCTCTGACAACTCCCTCCATCTCATCCCGCGCCTTGCTATTCCGAAATTACAACGGGCGCGAAAACTCCCAACTCCCGTGAAATCCCGACACGCGAAATGCCCGTGGTACCCCTGAACCGAAAGAACCGCCTCAAATCGGTGGGGGTACTTTCGTAACTTACCCCACATTTCGGACAAGCGCGTCTCTAAGCCATGGTTCCCCACTGCCATCCCATCTGCCCACCCATTCGTACACCAAGTCCGCGAAAACCCGCAATGAAACCCCACACCCTGCTCCGTCCGCCACCCAGCTGGAGCCTCTTCCCCGATGACGTCGTCCACAGCAACACCTCGACGTCCCTCATCCACCGTATCGGATGAGGATCCGTCGTCGATCTCATCGTCCCGCCGGTTCAGCCACCCCGTCCTCCACCTCCAAGAAGCTGCCTCGACGTTCCCCTCGTCTTTCGCGCCACCTCCATTCCCACACCGCCGTCTTCACCTGCACCACTAGCAGAGCATCATCATCACCGTTTCCTCGATGAAGCTGCGGCCTAATCGGCGCCACCAAAGAGGTTGTACACTAATCGCCGCATTTTCTTCTTGATTTGATCTCACAATGCTGCCGGCGCTCGGTCCCGAGCCGACACGCGCGATCCATCCACGGCGGCGTCGCCGACCACTTCCTCCACGGTGTCGCTCCCTCGGCGGCGACGTCCACATCAGTAGGAGCTGCTGCTGCTTTAGCTCTCGCTCGCGCTGCTGCTCTGCTCTTGCTCTCGGTCCCCTGCCTGGTCTGCTCTTGCTATTGCTCTTGCTCGCGCTGCTGCTCTCGCTCTTGCTCTTGCTTGCGATGCTGCTCCGATTTAGCTACACTTCAGTCGACTGAATCGACTTTTGGGTCAGTCGATTTTCAGGGGGTGGGGGGGGCTCGCCGGGGTGAAGGAAGAACCAGCCGCAGGGGAGGGGGGCTCGCCGGAGAGGTACCCCACTATCTATCTTAGGGTTCAGGATGGGGGCGGTGGGTCGCCGGCGGTGGCGTGGGGATCGCCGGAGAAAAAGCTCGGCACGGGGGGCCTAGAGGGATGGCCGGGGCGGCGGCGGACCGGCGGTGGGGAGTGTTTTCGGGGCGGGCGGGCGGCGCACCGCCGGCCGCGGGCGGCGGGGGCTGCTGTTTGGCCGGTGGTGGCTGGCGGCTCAGGGGGGTGGAGGTTGAAGATGAACCGCAGGCCCTTGATTTCGTATCCAACGGCTGCAAAATCGACTGACCAGAGATGAAAAAGTCAGTCGACCGACGTGTAGCCTCACCTTGCTAGTGCGTTCAGTTTCGACAGCAAAATTCAGTTTCGACAGCAAAATTCAGTTTCGACAGTTAAGTTCAGTTTCGACAGTTAAGTTCAGTTTCGACAGTTAAGTTCAGAGATGAGCGGCTGATGTATTTTACATCTAGCACTTTGTGGTTATGTATTTTACGTCATGTATTGGAGATGCTATTAGAATTCCACTCAGGTTAACGTTGTTCGTTGTCTCTCTTGTCCTGCTTCAGCCTCGGCATCGTACAACTCACCGGAGCTGCTCCAACGACGAAACCCTCCATCACAGCGGAGCAGTACCTCGGGCTCCATCTCCAGACGCCTAAGATCTTCTTCCCCTCCTCCGACAGCCAAGTCAGCCGGAGCATCCTCACCGGCCAACCCAATCACGCTGAGATCGACATGGCTTCGCCAAAGAGGTTGTACACTTGTTGCATCTCTTTTTTACTCTACATGTTATATATATTGTCCACTGAGCACTCGTAGTAACGGGAAATACAATTATTTTATCCTACTATATGACAAGCAGTGAGGTACCAGGCAACTTAGCTATCCGTGATGGACTCTCTTGAACGCCATCATTATTTATCTCTGCGCATTTCAGTTGTGCATTTGTCGATGGGCCTGGGAGTTGAGCTAGTATGGCAGTGGCCTGGGTCCAAAGTAATAGAAGTAGCACAAAAACATTTTTCTAATGTAGGATTTTCCTTGCTCAAGACTGCCTACTAGAATCGCCAGTGCTTGAAAGGAAAAGTGAATGAAAAACATCGGAATTGGAAAGTTTCCTATGGTACTACTTTTCATGAATTTGGTGCAAAGGAATGGAGCAAAGGAAAACTGTAGGATTTGTTCCTTTAGTGTCTCCTTGAAAGAAAAACTGTAGGAATTCTAATTTCCACTTCTCCTCATTTTCATATTCCTATTCATCAAGCACAAGACTAAGAGATAGTAGCATAATAGCATTATAACCGTACATTTTCTTGTGGTTTGACTTAATCTCACCATGCTTTTTTGCATCCTGTGATCTTCCAATTGTTGTGAATCAACACCCAGATTGGCAGAAATCCTGTGTTTTTAAATTCTCTGTTTTGCACGTGCATTCCTATCCTATTCCTGTCTATTTCCTATCCCTGCATTGTTAGAATCCTCAAATTCAAACAAGCCCTTACTCAATTACTTCTGTTATAGATATGTGTCAAAGAAAACCTTGTGTGGTTTGTCCTGCTCCTGCGGCGCTGTGTTCCACCCCAGCTCAGCTGCTCCAACGACGGAAGGGTTCACCACAGCAGGGATCCTCTCCAGACTGTCTTTTCGCCGCCTCAGATCTTCTTCCCCGCCGCCGGCAGCCACGGCAACTGCATTACCATCATCAACTGAGCAGATGACCTTGAGGACTACACGGGTCGCAAGAGAGGTCGCACTCTTCTGTTCTGCTTACGTTATGCGTCGCTTAATATGATGACATGCTACATTATCGTCGTGTTCACCTATTAGACTCCGAGTCAGGTCCAAACTAATGCTGAAACTTGAGTTTTTAAATGGTTGTGGGGTACATATTGGGGCAGCAATCAGTACTATCTGTCTACTATCTGGTTAATCTCCGGTGTCTACTATGAGTTTCATGTTGGGTGCAAACAAACATTAAAGGAGCCATTATCTGTATTTTTTAACTAAAGCTATTATCTGCCTGCTATCATTGGTTTTGGGTCTATCCACAGTTTGCTACCATCACTCTGGATTTGTGCATGCACTCCTTACATAATCTCACTATGTTTTATTCCTATGCATGCCAGTTATTGTACACAATGGAACTGATCATGTAGAGCAAAAGAGACGAGCCTTGCGTGGCAATAAAATTTCATGCAGACGTCGTTCCATGGTGGGCGCAAAGGCAGCCCCCCTCCACCCATTTCGGATCATAATCAAGAGGAAGATACTGTTATGAGGGGGATTCGGAAGGAGAAGACCACTCCTATTTACCCCATGAGGTCTTCGCTCTAACTTGGCATGCTGATGTTGGTAATATCATGCATATGGTGCCTTGCATTGCTTACTGTATACATTAAAGATGTCATCTTCTTAGTTTAGACATGCTTTGTGTCAATGCCATCTATTTAGTTTCTTTATCGTATATGTGAATCATGCAATGCCATCTTGTCTAGCCAGGCATCATATATGTGAATTTTGCAATGCCACCCTGGTTAGCCAGTCATCTTATATGTGAATTATATCATGCCATCATTTTTTATTACGTGTTAAATTTGTCAACAATTTTAGTACATTCAATTACTCTTCCTGTGCATCAGCCATTTGGCACGGTCATGGAAAAATCTGGAGTGGAAACAAGGTCTTCAGAGCAGACAATGCTATCTGACGAAGCGCATGTCTTGCTGGTTAGATAGCTCCTCAGAGGAGGATTCAGAGACAGATGACCAGTCATATTCCCCCCCCCGAGGTGCATGCCCTAACTTGGCAGGGTTATGTTGCTCATATCGTGCGTATGGTATCTTGCATTGCTATGTCATTTGCTTAGTTTAGACATGCTTTGTGTGAATGCCACCTGTTTAGTGTCTAATTACCATATATGTGAATTATGCAATGCCATCTTGTTGCAAGACATTATATATGTGAATTATGCAATGCTATCTTGTTGCAAGGCATTATTATGTGAATTATATCATGCCGTCCTTTTTTTGTATTTCTCATTGCTTTTGTCGACAATGTTTGTATATTCAACTGCTCTTCCTGTGCATCAGCCATTTGAATTGGTGATGGAGAAATCTGGAGTGAAAACAAGGTCTTCAGAGCAGACAATGCTACCTGCTGAAGCAGATATCTTGCTGGTTACAGATAGCTCTTCAGAGGAGGATTCAGAGGCAGATGACCAGTCCTATTATCCCCCTGAGGTGTATGCTCAAACTTGGCAGGGTTATATTACTCATATAATGCATATGTTGTATTGCAATGCTTAGTTTTTACATCATATACACAATATTGAATGCCATCTCCTTAGTTGACACATCATATATGCGATTGCCCTCTGCTCACTTCCTTAGTATATAAATCATATATTTGAATTATGTCATGCATGATGTTTACATAGACAGCATGTATCTGAATTATGGCATGCCAACCCATTTTCTAAAGACATAATATAGTTATATCATCTCATCCTGTTTACATAGTCATCATATTTAAATTATGTCATTCTATCCGTGAATTATATCATGCCATCATGTTTCCATCGACGGCATGTTTGTGATTTATGGCATGCCAACCACTTTAATAGACACATTGTATAGTTATATCATGTCATCTTGTTTACATAGTCATCATATTTTGAAGTATGTCATTCTATCCTGTTTAGTTAGCCATCATACTGTGAAATTGTGTCATGCTATCCTGTTTAATTAGCCATCATATATGTGAAATATTATATTTGTACATAAATGTGAATTATATTCAATATAAATGTGAATTATTTCATGCCCTGTTTTCTTCCCTACTATCCATTGCACCTGTCTATCTTACAATGTCTGTACATTCAATTACTTTTCTTGTTTATCAGCCATTTCAATTGGAGGGAGTGATGGCAGTATCTGTGGGAGTAAAAACACGGTCAGAAAGACGTGCTACCTGTCGATGCAGATAGAACCACGGTTGTACTTGCCCAAAAACCAGCCCCACCACACATAACCCACACTCATGCAGATTGTACCCCTACCCAGTTGGACAGAGAACCAGCTACACCCCTTCTAACCCCAACCCCAGCAGATAGACACCCAGTTCCCGTTGACACAGCACCATCTCCACCACAGAGCACCCAAACACGAGCAGTTAGTAAGGCAACTGCAGTGCCCAAATCACGAGGACCACCACTCCGAACCCGAAGTCAACGCTTAAAGCAGAAGAAGAATTGTTCTCAGGTCAGGTTCCGTAGCTATGGTTCATACTACTTTGCTCTTGCATCACTGTATTTACTGATACCAACTAATTTCAAATTTGAAGGATGCAATTGAAACTCCAATGGCGCAACAGGTATGTTTTAAACCTGTTTCTTCAACGTGTTTGGCTGTTTGCTGTTGTAACTTGCTCTATGTTGATTTCAGTTTCAATTGAATAAACAGTTATGTTCTCATGCCATGCACATTACAAGTGTTGTTATTGCTGTGTAGTTTCCCGCACTTATATTCTGTCTATGCTGCTTTGTCTAAATAGATATGATTCGAACTGTATCTATCTTGATTTGGCAACATAAACTAGAATGATATAGACCACAATGACCATACTACATAGATATATGTTTGTTTCATGTTGTTATCCTCCACCTTTACCGAACTGGTTTACCAAAATGAGTTTCATATACTACATTAGTAAACCTGAGATGTGTTTGTTTGTTTCTCTTTTAGAACCGCGGATAAAATATTGGAGAAGAGTACCCTATTATGCAATGGTAAAGGAAGTAATGCAGATAAGGTTCAAGATAGTGAGACATCCCTGTTGGTCTCCAAGAAAGCTGATAAAAACTATATTGAAGACACTGAGACAACCCCAAAGTCCTGTCTTGATGTAGTGTTCGAGTTACTGGCTACCACTTCTGGCACCAGCTCTTGAACTCGTTGCCTGAATCAGTTCGGCTTCTTGAGTCTCAACTTCAAGTTGAAAGACACGATCAGATGTTATGCGTCAGGAAGCCGAAGGACTGAGGAAGTCCCTACAGAATTCAGATGCATACTTTCTGTGCAACAACAAGCGCTGGAGGACTTAAGCGCCAAACAAGAGAAAGTTAATAAGCTTACTAAGCATCTTGCCAGCATTATGGGTACCCAGGATATTGTTTCTTGAGCTCTTCTGAAGTGGTTTCAGTTCTGGACTTGTTTTGCTGTGGCGTTTATATTGCTGTTCCCTAATTTGCAATG
>NC_053024.1:30204642-30265929 GCF_003073215.2 Triticum urartu
GTTTCAGTTCATTATTAGGACTTGACCTTGTTTACGTCATCTCCAATTGAACTTGTTGGTACCTTCCACACTTTTGTAGATTCATTGACTAATGATTTCCTTTAACCTAGCGTAATTTTTCTCAAGAAGTTCTTGGCTAGACATGGGGTTAGAGGAACTCATACTAACATGAACATTTGAGGAAGCAACATGGATGATAAGGCAATAGGAGTAATCGCATTGATGGACTTGTAAGTAGGATCAGGGTCATTTAAAGTGACCTTAATTGACACTTATGGTGAAATGAGAGACTCCCTAAGGTGTATATAAATGCGAGCAACATTCTTCTTCTTAAGATTGGCATAGAGATCTTTGAGACACTCATGATTGAGCTTAAAGCATTCATCTCAAGGCATAACCTCTCACGAGACACTCAAAGTTCTCTATGAAGTTTAGAAAGAGTCTCATGCACTTATGTTTATAAATGGACGGAGTACTTTGTGTTCATTTTCCTTCTTTGAAGTTGTAATTTCTTGATGAAATGTACTCCCACGTGGTTAATAAATTAAAGTAATGGGAGTCTTGTAGGCACATGACTAGGGCCTATACTTTATTTTGTTCCAGACTCCCGGTTTCTCATGAATGGCCTCACAACAAAATTCTTTGTTCGAACAACCGTCATGTTGAAAAAATATATTTTCCTACATGTATACAAATGTAAATACCGGTGCGCCAAAAATTTATATTTATCTGGTGCCGACATGTGGTTGTTTAATTCTATATAACTAAAGATCTAAATAGATGATTCACACTGAAACTATTTTTTTCAACATGCAAACATGTCACCTCAACATGCAAACATACATGTTTCCATTCTGTTGTGTAAGTGCATCTAGTGCCACCCCTAGTTGGTTTTGGAGTATTGACGACAAACCTAGTTGAGGGACTAATGTGTTTATGAGAATTGCAGGATAACACAGGTAGAAGTCCCTCATTGATTTGGTTTTCCTACCAGAGATGACCCCTAAAAATGTATGAAGACATTGAAGTCAAAGGTGGTATATGAAGATATTCACATTGAAGACTATGACAAGAGAAGACACCACATGAAGCCTATGGAGCTCGAAGACTTAGATCTTTCGTAGTTCTTTTTCTTTTGTGTTGAGTCATAGGAACCACCGTACTGTTAAGTGGGGTCCAAGAGAACCAGTCAGAATGACTGAAGTGATGCCTAACCAAAAACCTATGTCTTCGAGTGAAGACTTTGAGAGCGAATCTTGTCCAGAGTCGGACAAGTCAGCTTTGCTTGCAGCCCAAGTAAAGTTGCCGTGTGAGTTTGAAATCTGACTGTTGGAACACGTGTCAGTTCCTTAGTGACCCAGGGTCATTTCGGACAAATCAGGTCGGGTTGCCAAGTGGCTATAAATAGCCCACCCCCCACAACCATAAACGGTCGGCTGCTCAGATTGAGAATACAGCTTTTGTCGTTTGAGAGCAACCCACCTCGAAGCCTTTGAGAGAGAATTCCTTGCGAGGATAAAGCCCTAACCACCCAGAGCCAAAGAGAATTGGGCATCACTTAGTCTTCTTGTCTGTGTGATCTGAAGACTTATTACACTTGAGGACTGTGCATCCTCCAGCCGGTTAGGCGTCGCGTTCTGAGCATCCAAGAGACATTGTGGATTGCCGGTGAACGAAGTCTGTGAAGGTTTGGGAGTCTACCTTGAAGACTTACCAGAGTGATTGGGCGAGGTCTGTGTGACCTTAGCTCAAGGGGAATACGGTGAGGACTGGGTGTCCTGAGCTGCGTGTTCAGGACTGGGTGTCCGGGACTGTGTGTCCTAAGGTTTAAATACCTAGCCGCTCCAACCAGACGTACAGTTGTCACAGCAACTGGAACTGGTCCAACAAATCATTGTCTTCAACGAGTCACTGGTTTCATCTTCACTTCACTTTACTTACTGTTACTCCTTGTGAAGTCATTGTATGTTTGCACTATCATTTGTCTTCACTGAGTGACTGCGTGTTCTGTTTGGCTTCACAATATCTTCCTACCTGATCCTTACTACCTAGCTGCTATTAGTCTTTGTGCTTTCACTTCATTGAATACTTGACTATGGTTTGCCTAGTGTAGTCTACCTTCCACTGCATGGTAATAGGTTTAATTTTATCGTTTGTCTTCAAACCCATGTTCTGAAGACTTTCATAAAAATCGCCTATTCCACCCCCCTCTAGTCGATATAACGCACTTTCAATTGGTATCAGAGCAAGGTGCTCCCTTGTTCTGTGTGATTCGGTTTAACCACCTGGAGTTTTAGCTATGTCGACTGCAGGGATAAATTAAAGTCTCCGCTGCGTGCCCCGTCTTCGATGGAACTGAATATCCCTACTGGAAGAATAAGATGCGTATGCATCTTGAAGCCATTGACGTCGACCTATGGTATGTCGTCGAGAACGGCGTTCCCAAGGCTGGAGAAGGTGTCACTGCTGCTGATGTCAAGAAATTCGTTCAACTGGACTCTACTGCCAAGAACATCATCTGTGGTCATCTGACCAAAGGACAGTATGGCCGTGTGAGTGCTTTGAAGACATCCAAGCTGGTCTGGGACTGGCTCTCCAAGGTCAATGAAGGCATCTCAACCCAGAGAGATCAAAGAATCAGTGTCCTTCGCAACCTCTTCAACCGCTTCAAGCGAAATGACAATGAGAATGTCCAGCACACATTTGACCGACTCACTGACATCACAAATGAGCTTCAAGCCCTCGGCGCCACTGAGATTACCAAACACGAAGTCGTCAAGACGCTGCTGAGATCACTTGATAGTTCGTTTGACATCCTGGCCCTGATGATTCAAGAACGTCCTGATTTCAAGACACTCGATCCGTCTGACATACTTGAGAGGCTCAACACACATGAGTTTCAGCTTTCGGAAAAAGAGATATCTACGGTCCAAACTATGGGCGAACTCGTGCCTTGAAGGCAAAAGCTGTCTCCTCATCTGAAGAAGAATCTGAGCAGCAGTTCTGATGACCCTGAAGACATTGGAAGGGAACTTGCTATGCTTGTCAAGAAGTTCCAAAAATTCACCAAGAAGAAAGGCTTCAGAAAGTCTTCCCGATCAAGTTCAAGGAATGATGAAGCTCCTGCTCATGACTACAAGAAGAAAACATGTCACAAGTGCAAGAAACCTGGCCACTTCATCTCTGAGTGTCCACAGTGGGACAATGAGAACAAAAAGAAGAATAAGAGCAAGGAATATGACTCCGACGACAAGAAAAGAAGAAGAAAATACTCAAAGTCTTCTTCCAAGTCTTCCTCAAAGTCTTCATCACACAAGAAGAGCTCATCTGGCAAGGCACGTGCGTTTGTTGGCAAGGAAATGGATTCAGAGGAGGAGTCTGCTTCTGAGGAGGCGGAGGTGGAGTCTGAGGAGGAGTCCGACTGGCGTCGCAAGTCTGGCTACAGCATACGTTGCCAAGTCCATCTTCAACACTGAAGACAATGACTTCATCACCGACACCGATGCAAATGACAAGGACTACTCCGCTCTACCTACTGCTTCATGGCACGCGGTGCCAAGGTAAACACACGCACTACTCACTATCAAACATCTAGTGACGATGACTCTGATTGTGGTTCAAAACCCAGCTACAAAACACTTGCTAAAATTGCAACTGAACAACAGAAAGCTATGGAACATATTCAAAAACTGTTAGACAGAAGCGATGATCTGTTAGGTGCTGAAATGACTCGATCTGAATCCTTAATTGAAGACATAAAAAATCTTCACGTTAAGTATCAGGAACTTGAAAGTCGTCATGAAACTCTCTCAACAACTCATGAAAAGCTTTCCTATGATTATCTTCAAAGGAAGCAAGATCTTGAGAAATTGAGAGCGGTTCATGAAGATCTTCAAAAGGAAAACGAGTCACTTCGCGCCAAACAGATCAGTCCCGCTCAGGAAGGATTTGAACCACCATGTCTTAAATGCATTAAGCGTGATAATGCTACTTCTGTTGCTGAATGTTCTACTGCTACTGTTGCAATATCTTCAACTGTTGATGTGGTAACTAACCCCTCTGCTGAGGATACCACTGCTATTGCTGATGAAGAATGCTAGGTTGAAGACATTGCTTGAAACAGGGATGTACAAAAGTCTTAAAGGGCATCAGACGCTATGTGATGTCCTGAAAAAGCAGATTCTGAACCGAAACCCTAGGAAAGAGGGTGTAGAGTTCGTAAGGAAAATGAATGCAGATGGCTCTTACTGAATGAACCTGAGCAGTAGCCCACCAAAACCATGTGGGTTGCTGCAAAGGAATCCTTCAGCAGATCCATCCAATCTATCTGGCTTCACTTGTGCTAACCCCATTATCATTGATGAATCCTTTGATGCAAACTATATACTGTTTAAGAATCAGAATGGTGAAGTGTTTGCCAGGTACATTGGTACTAACTGCAGGAATGGACCGCCTATGAAGAAGATCTGGGTTCCGAAAAGGTGTCTGGAGAGTCTTCCTGTGAATGTCATCATGACACCTCACGTGAAGAAGACAAACCTCAGACCAAAGGCTTCATACGGTCCAAAGGCTTCATACAGACAGAGGACTCACCTGAGTCGCACTAACGCAAATGTTTTGCAGGAAAATCATACTCAGGCATATGAATATGAGAGCGGTTCATCAAACCGCCATGTTCATAAGACCAAGAACTATTCTGCTTATTCTTATGAGTACTATTGTCCGCCTGCAAGACTGTTTGCTAAGGCTTCAAAGCCAAAATTCTCAGATGCTGCACTTAGACTTATTGCTTCTAAGCCACCCTTGAAGATGTGGGTGGTTAAGAAGGCTTAACTCTCTTTTGCAGGGAAAGGTCTCCAGCAGAAAACCAAAATCGTCTGACGCTATTGCTGGGGACCTTAAACATCTTGTAGGGCGCAAGATCAAATGCCCAAATGGTCTTACTATGTACTTCGTACCTGAATCGCTTGCTACTCTCCCTATTAGTCCTAACCTGGATCTAAGCTTTCATAACCCACTGGTTCGTCAAATGTTTTTGCTTCACAATGCTCTTGGTGAAGCCTATCCCCCTAACTGCACTGTAGGGTACGACACCAGCGTCTTCAGAATGGATTATTGACAGTGGGTGTACAAATCACATGACTGGCAAAAGAAGTCTTCTTATGGACTCAACCTTACGTCCATCCGACAAGAGCCACATCACATTTGCTGACACTGGTAAAAGTAAGGTATTGGGTCTAGGTAGAGTTGCAATCTCAAAGGATCAACACATGGATAAAGTCATGCTTGTTGAATCCCTTGGCTTCAACTTAATGTCTGTCTCAATGCTTTGCGATTTGAACATGATCGTAATGTTTGGAAAATATCATTGCCTTGTACTAATGGAATCTGACAAGTCTCTAGTGTTTGAAGGGTATCGAAAAGATGATTTGTACGTGGTAGATTTCTCAGCAGGGCCACAGCTTGCAGTATGTCTTCTAGCAAAGGCTTCAGAATGCTGGCTCTGGCATCGGAGGCTTGGACATGCTGGCATGAGGAACCTCCACACCCTTGCGAAGAAGAAGCATGTCATAGGCATCGAGGGCGTCAAGTTCAAGAAAGACCACTTATGCGGTGCCTGTGAAGCAGGGAAGATGACGAGGGCCAAACATCCCTCGAAGACAATCATGACTACTACTCAACCCTTCGAACTGCTTCACATGGATCTTTTCGGTCCCACTCATTACTCAACTCTAACTACTACTGCTTGCCTCTATGGCTTCGTTATTGTTGATGATTATTCTAGATATACTTGGGTGCACATAATCCTTTACAAGACTGAAGTGCAGGATGTCTTCAGACGCTTCGCCAATCGAGCTATGAACAATTTTGGCGCCAAGATAAAGCACATCAGAAGTGACAATGGCACTGAATTCAAGAACACTGGCCTTGATACATATCTTGATACCTTGGGCATCACACATGAATTCTCAGCCCCGTACACGCCACAGCAGAATGGCGTCGTCGAACGCAAGAACAGAACACTAATTGAGATGGCCAGAACGATGCTAGATGAATACAAGACCCCAAGAAAATTCTGGCCCGAAGCCATTGATACTGCATGCCATACAATCAATCGTGTTTATCTTCACAAGCTACTGAACAAGACATCTTATGAGCTCCTTACTGGCAAAAAGCCAAATGTCAGTTACTTCAGAGTATTTGGCGCAAGGTGCTGGATCAAGGACCCACATCACACCTCAAAATTTGCACCAAAAGCACATGAGGGTTTTATGCTTGGATATGGAAAGGATTCGCACTCCTACAGAGTCTTCAATCTCTTTCATTACAAAGTGGTTGAAACAGTGGATGTGCGGTTCGATGAGACCAACGGTTCACAAAGAGAGCAGCTGCCAATGTGCTAGATGAAGTTCCATCCAGTGAATCAATCAAGCTAATGGGAACTGGAGAAATTATACCTTCTGAAGCTCATCCTGAAGAAGAACTTATCATTTCAGCACCTGATCAACATGAAGACAATGCTCAGCCTGAAGACATTCCTTCCAACAACGACAATGAACAGCAAGAGCAAAGTCTTCGCCCTGTACATCCTCGCGTTGCCAATGAAGTGCAGATTGAAAGAATAATTGATAGCATCAATGCACCTGGTCCACTCACTCGTTCAAGGGCAACTCAGCTAGCAAATTTCTGTGGGCACTTCGCATTCGTCTCAATATCAGAACCCAAGAAAGTTGAAGAAGCCTTCATGGAACCTGAATGGATTCAAGCTATGCAAGAAGAGCTTCAACAGTTTGAGCTGAATAATGTATGGGAACTGGTTAAGCGTCCTGATCCACGGAAGCACAATATAATAGGCACCAAATGGATATACCGCAACAAGCAAGATGAGCATGGTCAAGTTGTCAGAAACAAAGCTCGTCTCGTTGCTCAAGGATATACTCAAGTGGAAGGCATTGACTTCGATGAAACATTTGCTCCTGTGGCTAGACTTGAAGCCATACGCATACTGCTGGCCTATGCAAATCATCATAACATACTTCTATATCAAATGGATGTGAAGAGTGCCTTTCTCAATGGCAAGATTGAAGAAGAAGTGTATGTTGCACAACCGCCTGGCTTTGAAAATCCAAAACATCCTGACATGGTATACAAGCTCAACAAGGCACTGTATGGCCTCAAACAAGCCCCTAGGGCCTGGTATGACACACTCAAATACTTCCTGAAGAGCAAAGGCTTCATACCTGGTTCCCTAGATCCCACTCTTTTCACGAAGACATATGATGGTGAACTGTTTGTGTGCCAAATATATGTGGATGACATTATCTTCGGCTGCACCAATCAGAAGTACAGTGAAGAGTTTGGATATATGATGCAAGAGCAATATCAGATGTCCATGATGGGGGAGCTGAAGTTCTTCCTTGGTCTTCAAATACGACAACAACGCAATGGCATCTTCATATCTCAAGAGAAGTATCTCAAAGATTGCCTGAAGAAGTTCGGTATGCAAGACTGCAAAGGCTTCACAACACCAATGCCAGCCAAACATCATCTGGGTCCTGACGACAATGGTAAAGAGTTCGATCAAAAGGTATACCGCTCCATGATTGGTTCTTTACTTTATTCTATGTGCATCTAGGCCAGATATTATGCTTAGTGTTTGCATGTGTGCTCGATTTCAAGCGGCACCAAAGGAGTCGCATCACTTAGCTGTGAAGCGAATTCTTCGATATTTGGCTCACACCCCAACTCTAGGATTATGGTATCCAAAGGGCTCAGAGTTTGATCTGGTTGGATTCTCGGATGCTGATTATGCTGGTGACAAAGTTGATCGCAAGTCTACATCAGGCACATGTCACTTTCTGGGATGATCACTTGATGTTGTGTTGGAAATATGCCCTAGAGGCAATAATAAAAGTATTATTATTATATTTCTTTGTTCATGATAATTGTCTTTATTCATGCTATAACTGTATTATCCGGAAATCGTAATACACGTGTGAATACATAGACCATAATATGTCCCTAGTAAGCCTCTAGTTGACTAGCTCGTTGATCAACAGATAGTCATGGTTTCCTGGCTATGGACATTGGATGTCATTGATAACGGGATCACATCATTAGGAGAATGATGTGATGGACAAGACCCAATCCTAAGCATAGCACAAAGATCGTGTAGTTCGTTTGCTAGAGCTTTTCCAATGTCAAGTATCTTTTCCTTTGACCATGAGATCGTGTAACTCCCGGATACCGTAGGAGTGCTTTGGGTGTATCAAACGTCACAACGTAACTGGGTGACTATAAAGGTGCATTACAGGTATCTCCGAAAGTGTCTGTTGGGTTGACACGGATCGAGACTGGGATTTGTCACTCCGGATAACGGAGAGGTATCACTGGGCCCACTCGGTAATGCATCATCATTATGAGCTCAAGGTGACCAAGTGGTTGATCACGGGATCATGCATTACGGTACGAGTAAAGTGACTTGCCGGTAACGAGATTGAACAAGGTATTGGGATACCGACGATCGAGTCTCGGGCAAGTAACATACCGATTGACAAAGGGAATTGTATACGGGGTTGATTAATCCTCGACATCGTGGTTCATCCGATGAGATCATCGTGGAGCATGTGGGAGCCATCATGGGTATCCAGATCCCGCTGTTGGTTATTGACCGGAGAGTCGTCTCGGTCATGTCTGCTTGTCTCCCGAACCCGTAGGGTCTACACACTTAAGGTTCGGTGACGCTAGGGTTATGAAGATATGAATATGCAGTAACCCGAATGTTGTTCGGAGTCCCGGATGAGATCCCGGACGTCACGAGGAGTTCCGGAATGGTCCGGAGGTAAAGAATTATATATAGGAAGTGCTGTTTCGGCCATCGGGACAAGTTTCGGGGTTATCGGTATTGTACCGGGACCACCGGAGGGGTCCCGGGGGCCCACCGGGTGGGGCCACCTGTCCCGGGGGGCCACATGGGCTGTAGGGGGTGCGCCTTGGCCTTCATGGGCCAAGGGCACCAGCCCTACTAGGCCCATGCGCCTAGGGTTTCCACCACGGAGGAGTCCAAGTGGTGGAAGGCACCCCGAGGTGCCTTGGGGGGGAGGGAAACCCTCCCCTGGCCGCCGCACCTAGGAGATTGGATCTCCTAGGCTGCGCACCACCCCCCCTTGGCCCTCCTATATATAGTTGAGGAGAGGGAGGATTTCATACCTCAGCCTTTGGTGCTTCCTCTCTCCCCGTTACGTCTCTCTCTCGTAGTATAGGCGAAGCCCTGCTACTGTGACGCCCTGCATCCACCACCACGCCGTCGTGCTGCTGGATCTTCATCAACCTCTCTTCCCCCCTTGCTGGATCAAGAAAGGAGGAGACGTCATCCGTTCTGTACGTGTGTTGAACGCGGAGGCACCGTCCGTTCGGTGCTAAGATCATCGGTGATTTGAATCACGTCGTGTTCGACTACATCATCCCCGTTCTTTGAACGCTTCCGCTCGCGATCTACAAGGTACGTAGATGCATCTAATCACTCGTTGCTAGATGAACTCCTAGATGGATCTTGGTGAAACCGTAGGAAAATTTTTGTTTTCTGCAACGTTCCCCAACAGTGGCATCATGAGCTAGGTCTATGCGTAGTTCTCTTGCACGAGTAGAACACAAAGTAGTTGTGGGCGTTGATTTTGTTCAATATGCTTGCCGTTACTAGTCTTATCTTGATTCGGCGGCATCGTGGGATGAAGCGGCCCGGACCGACCTTACACGTACTCTTACGTGAGACAGGTTCCACCGACTGACATGCACTAGTTGCATAAGGTGGCTAGCGGGTGTCTGTCTCTCCCACTTTAGTCGGATCGGATTCGATGAAAAGGGTCCTTATGAAGGGTAAATAGCAATTGGCATATCACGTTGTGGTCATTGCGTAGGTAAGAAACGTTCTTGCTAGAAACCCATAGCAGCCACGTAAAACATGCAAACAACAATTAGAGGACGTCTAACTTGTTTTTGCAGGGTATGCTATGTGATGTGATATGGCCAAAAGGATGTGATGAATGATATATGTGATGTATGAGATTGATCATGTTCTTGTACAAGGAATCACGACTTACATGTCGATGAGTATGACGATCTACAAGGATGATCATGGAGCCCCAAGATGGAGATCAAAGGAGCTATGTGATATTGGCCATATCATGTCACTATTATTATTTGATTACATGTGATGTTTATCATGTCTTGCATCTTGTTTACTTAAAACGACGGTAGTAAATAAGATGATCCCTTACAACAATTTCAAGAAGTGTTCTCCCCTAACTGTGCACCGTTGCTACAGTTCGTCGCTTCGAAGCACCACGTGTTAATCGGGTGTGATAGATCCTTTCGTTCACATACAATGGGTGTAAGAAGTTTTACACATGCAAAAACACTTAGGGTTAACTTGACGAGCCTAAGCATGTGAAGACATGGCCTCGGAACACAGAGACCGAAAGGTCGAACACGAGTCGTATGGAAGATACGATCAACATGGAGATGTTCACCGACGATGACTAGTCCGTCTCACGTGTTAATCGGACACGGCTTAGTTGACTCGGATCGTGTAACACTTAGATGACTAGAGGGATGTCTAATCTGAGTGGGAGTTCATTAATAATTTGATTAGATGAACTTAATTATCATGAACTTAGTCTAAAATCTTTACAATATGTCCTGTAGATCAAATGGCCAACGTTGTATTCAATTTCAACGCGTTCCTAGAGAAAACCAAGCTGAAAGACGATGGCAGCAACTATACGGACTGGGTCCGGAACCTGAGGATCATCCTCATAGCTGCCAAGAAAGATTATGTCCTACAAGCACCGCTAGGTGATCCACCCGTCCCACAAAACCAAGACGCTATGAACGCTTGGCAGACACGTACTGATGACTGCTCCCTCGTTCAGTGCGGCATGCTTTACAGCTTAGAACCGGGGCTCCAAAAGCGTTTTGAGAGACATGGAGCATATGAGATGTTCGAAGAGCTAAAAATGGTTTTTCAAGCTCATGCCCGGATCGAGAGATATGAAGTCTCCGATAAGTTCTTTAGCTGTAAGATGGAGGAAAATAGTTCTGTCAGTGAGCACATACTCACTATGTCCGGGTTACATAACCGCTTGACTCAGCTGGGAGTTAATCTCCCGGATGACGCGGTCATTGACAGAATCCTCCAGTCGCTTCCACCAAGCTACAAGAGCTTTGTGATGAACTTCAATATGCAGGGGATGGTAAAGACCATTCCTGAAGTATTTGCAATGCTGAAATCAGCAGAGGTAGAAGTCAAGAAGGAACATCAAGTGTTAATGATGAATAAAACCACTAAGTTCAAAAAGGGCAAGGGTAAAAAGAACTTCAAGAAGGACGGCAAGGAAGTTGCTGCACCCGGCAAGCAAGCTGTCGGGAAGAAGTCAAAGAATGGACCCAAGCCTGAGACAGAGTGCTTTTATTGCAAAGGGAAGGGTCACTGGAAGCGGAACTGCCCCAAATACTTAGCGGATAAGAAGGCCGGCAACACCAAAGGTATATTTGATATACATGTGATTGATGTGTACCTTACCAGTACTCGTAGTAACTCCTGGGTATTTGATACCGGTGCCGTTACTCATATTTGTAACTCACCACAGGAGCTGCGGAATAAACGGAAACTGGAGAAGGACGAGGTGACGATGCGCGTCGGGAATGGTTCCAAGGTCGATGTGATCGCCGTCGGCACGCTACCTCTACATTTACCTACCGGATTAGTTATAAACCTCAATAATTGTTATTTAGTGCCATGTCTGAGCATGAACATTGTATCAGGATCTCGTTTAATACGAGATGGCTACTCATTTAAATCCGAGAATAATGGTTGTTCTATTTATATGAGAGATATATTTATGGTCATGCTCCGATAGTCAATGGTTTATTCTTAATGAATCTCGAGCGTATTACTACACATATTCATAATGTGAATACCAAAAGATGTAAAGTTGATAATGATAGTCCCACATACTTGTGGCACTGCCGCCTTGGTCACATAGGTGTCAAACGCATGAAGAAGCTCCATGCAGATGGACTTTTAGGGTCTCTTGATTATGAATCATTTGACACATGCGAACCATGCCTCATGGGAAAAATGACCAAGACTCCGTTCTCAGGAACAATGGAGCGAGCAACCAACTTATTGGAAATCATACATACTGATGTGTGCGGTCCAATGAGTGTTGAGGCTCGTGGTGGCTATCGTTATGTTCTCACCCTCACTGATGACTTGAGTAGATATGGGTATGTCTACTTAACGAAACACAAATCTGAAACCTTTGAAAAGTTCAAAGAATTTCAGAGTGAGGTTGAGAATCAACGTGACAGGAAAATCAAGTTTCTACGATCAGATCGTGGAGGAGAATACTTGAGTCACGAATTTGGCACACACTTAAGAAAATGTGGAATAGTTTCACAACTCACGCCGCCTGGAACACCTCAGCGTAATGGTGTGTCCGAACGTCGTAATCGCACTCTATTAGATATGCTGCGATCTATGATGTCTCTTGCCGATTTACCGCTATCTTTTTGGGGGTATGCTTTAGAGACTGCCGCATTCACTTTAAATAGGGCTTCGTCGAAATCCGTTGAGACGACACCGTATGAATTATGGTTTGGGAAGAAACCTAAGCCGTCGTTTCTAAAAGTTTGGGGATGCGATGCTTATGTCAAGAAACTTCAACCTGAAAAGCTCGAACCCAAATCGGAAAAATGCGTCTTCATAGGATACCCTAAAGAAACTATTGGGTATACCTTCTACCTCAGATCCGAAGGCAAGATCTTTGTTGCCAAGAATGGGTCCTTTCTAGAGAAAGAGTTTCTCTCGAAAGAAGTAAGTGGGAGGAAAGTAGAACTTGATGAAGTATTACCTCTTGAATCGGAAAATGGCGCAACTCAAGAAAATGTTCCTGAGGTGCCTGCACCGACTAGAGAGGAAGTTAATGATGATGATCATGAAACTTCAGATCAAGTTGCTACTGAACTTCGTAGGTCCACAAGGACACGTTTCGCACCAGAGTGGTACGGCAACCCTGTCTTGGAAATCATGTTGTTAGACAACGGTGAAACTTCGAACTATGAGGAAGCGATGGCGGGCCCGGATTCCGACAAATGGCTAGAAGCCATGAAATCCGAGATAGGATCCATGTATGAAAATGAAGTATGGACTTTGACTGACTTGCCCGTTGAGCGGCGAGCCATAGAAAATAAATGGATCTTTAAGAAGAAGACAGACGCGGATGGTAATGTAACCATCTATAAAGCTCGCCTTGTCGCTAAGGGTTATCGACAAGTTCAAGGGGTTGACTACGATGAGACTTTCTCACCGGTAGCGAAGCTAAAGTCCGTCCGAATCATGTTAGCAATTGCCGCATTCTATGATTATGAGATATGGCAAATGGACGTCAAAACGGCATTCCTTAATGGTTTCCTTAAGGAAGAATTGTATATGATGCAGCCGGAAGGTTTTGTCGATCTTAAGAATGCTAACAAGGTGTGCAAGCTCCAACGCTCGATTTATGGGCTGGTGCAAGCATCTCGGAGTTGGAACATTCGCTTTGATGAGATGATCAAAGCGTTTGGGTTTAGCAGACTTATGGAGAAGCCTGCGTTTACAAGAAAGTGAGTGGGAGCTCTGTAGCATTTCTCATATTATATGTAGATGACATACTTTTGATGGGAAATGATATAGAACTCTTGGACAACATTAAGGCCTACTTGAATAAGAGTTTTTCAATGAAGGACCTTGGAGAAGCTGCATATATATTAGGCATCAAGATCTATAGAGATAGATCAAGACGCCTCATAGGTCTTTCACAAAGCACATACCTTGATAAGATATTGAAGAAATTCAATATGGATCAGTCTAAGAAGGGGTTCTTGCCTGTGTTACAAGGTGTGAAATTGATCTCAGCTCAATGTCCGACCACGGCAGAAGATATAGAAGAGATGAGTGTCATCCCCTATGCCTCAGCCATAGGTTCTATTATGTATGCCATGCTGTGTACCAGACCTGATGTAAACCTTGCCGTAAGTTTGGTAGGTAGGTACCAAAGTAATCCCGGCAAGGAACACTGGACAGCGGTCAAGAATATCCTGAAGTACCTGAAAAGGACTAAGGAAATGTTTCTCGTTTATGGAGGTGACGAAGAGCTCGTCGTAAAAGGTTACGTCGACGCTAGCTTCGACACAGATCTGGATGACTCTAAGTCACAAACCGGATACGTGTATATTTTGAATGGTGGGGCAGTAAGCTGGTGCAGTTGCAAGCAGAGCATCGTGGCAGTATCTACATGTGAAGCGGAGTACATGGCAGCCTCGGAGGCAGCGCATGAAGCAATTTGGGTGAAGGAGTTCATCACCGACCTAGGAGTCATACCCAATGCGTCGGGGCCGATCAAGCTCTTCTGTGACAACACTGGAGCTATTGCTCTTGCCAAGGAGCCCAGGTTTCACAAGAAGACAAGGCACATCAAGCGTCGCTTCAACTCCATTCGTGAAAATGTTCAAGATGGAGACATAGATATTTGTAAAGTACATACGGACCTGAATGTAGCAGATCCATTGACTAAACCTCTCCCTAGAACAAAACATGATCAACACCAGAATTCCATGGGTGTTCGATTCATCACAATGTAACTAGATTATTGACTCTAGTGCAAGTGGGAGACTGTTGGAAATATGCCCTAGAGGCAATAATAAAAAGCATTATTATTATATTTCCTTGTTCATGATAATTGTCTTTATTCATGCTATAATTGTGTTATCCGGAAATCGTAATACATGTGTGAATAATAGACACCAACATGTCCCAAGTAAGCCTCTAGTTGACTAGCTTGTTGATCAACAGATAGTCATGGTTTCCTGACTATGGACATTGGATGTCATTGATAACGAGATCACATCATTAGGAGAATGATGTGATGGACAAGACCCAATCCTAAACATAGCATAAGATCGTATAGTTCGTTTGCTAGAGTTTTTCCAATGTCAAGTATCCTTTCCTTAGACCATGAGATTGTGTAACTCCCGGATACCGTAGGAGTGCTTTGGGTGTACCAAACGTCACAACGTAACTGGGTGACTATAAAGGTATACTATGGGTATCTCCGAAAGTGTCTGTTGGGTTGACACGGATCAAGACTGGGATTTGTCACTCCGTATGACGGAGAGGTATCACTCGGCCCACTCGGTAATACATCATCATTATGAGATCAAAGTGACCAAGTGTCTGGTCACGGGATCATGCATTACGGTACGAGTAAAGTGACTTGCCGGTAACGAGATTGAACAAGGTATTGGGATACCGACGATCGAATCTCGGGCAAGTAGCATACCGATTGACAAAGGGAATTGTATACGGGGTTGCTTGAATCCTCGACATCGTGGTTCATCTGATGAGATCATCGAGAAGCATGGGAGAACATTGGTATCCTAGATCCCGCTGTTGGTTATTGGCCGGAGATCGATCTCGGTCATGTCTACATGTCTCCCGAACCCGTAGGGTCTACACACTTAAGGTTCGGTGACGCTAGGGTTGTAGGGATATGTATATGCAGTAACCCGAATGTTGTTCGGAGTCCCGGATGAGATCCCGGACATCACGAGGAGTTCCGGAATGGTCCGGAGGTAAAGAATTATATATAGGAAGTGCTATTTCGGCCGTCGGGACAAGTTTCGGGGTCACCGGTATTGTACCGGGACCACCGGAAGGGTCCCGGGGGTCCACCGGGTGGGGCCACCTGCCCCGGGGGGCCACATGGGCTGTAGGGGTGTGCGCCTTGGCCTATATGGCCAAGGGCACCAGCCCCAAGAGGCCCATGCGCCTAGGATTCAAGGAAAGGAAGAGTCCCAAAGGGGAAGGCACCCCTACGTGCCTTGGGGGAGGGATTCCTCCCTTGCCGCCCCCCCCTAGGAGATTGCATCTCCTAGGGCCGGCCCCCCCCCTTGGCTCCCTATATATAGTGAAGGAAGGAGGGCCTCTCAAACCACGCCTTTGGTGCCTCCCTCTCCCTCTCCAACATCCTCCTCCTCCATAGTGCTTGGCGAAGCCCTGCCGGAGTACTGCAGCTCCATCACCACCACGCCGTCGTGCTGCTGCTGGAGCCATCTTCCTCAACCTCTCCTTCCCCCTTGCTGGATCAAGAAGAAGGAGACGTTACGCTGACCGTACGTGTGTTGAACGCGGAGGTGCCGTCCGTTCGGCGCTAGGATCTCCGGTGATTTGGATCACGTCGAGTACGACTTCCTCATCCCCGTTCTTTGAACGCTTTCCGCGTGATCTACAAAGGTATGTAGATGCAATCCGATCACTCGTTGCTAGATGAACTCATAGATGGATCTTGGTGAAACCGTAGGAAATTTTTTGTTTTCTGCAACGTTCCCCAACACAGGAGCAGCGATGTGTGGAGCAGTATCTTGGATGGATTTGCCATCTAGCCACGGGTCAACCCAAAAGTGGCAAGAGGTGCCATCACCTATGGTCCAGATTGTGGAAGCCCAAAAAAACTAAAGCACCTCGGGGTCGTGGGGGAGCTTGAGGTGAGCCCATGGCCGAGAGGGGTCGGTAGCTTGAAGCCAGAGCCAACGAACTCGTAGGGAGATCCCAGTGCGACAGAGCTCACGGATGCCCAAGCCGCCCATGTCAAGGGCGCGGCAAACGCGCGCCCAACTGACCAAACAGGATCCAGCGCACGCATCGTTGCGTCCATGCCACAGGAAGTCACGGAGGATGCGATTGGCCTTCTTGAGTATAGGCGGGGAGATCGCCATGGCCAGGAGCAGATGGACCGGCATGTCACTCGGGACCTGGCGGACCAGGGCGAGACACTCACCACGATTGAGGAGGGCGGCCTTCCAGGTGGCAAGCTTGCGCATGAGCTTCTCAATGATCGGCATGAGCTGGGAGGATGGCACCTTCTTGATGGACAACGGAAGGCCCATGTACTGGATCGTGAAATGCACGACAAGGCAAGAAAGCGCAGAGCCAATGGAGCTTGAGATGTCATCAGGGCATTGAATAGGCGCGGCAAGGCACTTGGCAAAGTTGGTGCGTAGGCCGGAGGCGGCTCCAAATAGGTCCAGAAGCTTGCTGACCATGGAGAGCTCCGCAGAGTCAGGGTGGTAGAGTATAACCACATCATCGATGAATAAGGAAATGCTGGAAGCAGCATGCCATTGCGTGAGGCGCTTGATGATGCCGGACTGGACTGTGAACTGGAGCAGGGTATTGAGCGTGTCAATGACCAGTGTAAAGAGCATGGGAGAGATGGGGTCTCCCTGCCGAAGTCCCTGCCCGTGGGGAATGGGAGGTCCGAGCGTCCCGTTGATCAAAACGCGTGTGGATGTTGTAGAGATCAGAATGGAGACCCACTCGCACTATCTTGGGCCAAAACCCAAGTGCTACAACACCTCCATGAGGAACGACCAAGAGACCGAGTCAAAAGCTCGCGCAATGTCCAACTTCAAAAGGACTCGGGGGTGCTTGAGCTGGTGGACTTGCCTTGCGGTTTGCTGGACGAGAAGAAAATTGTCGTGGACGCTCCTTCTGGCGATGAAGGCACTCTGGTTGGAGGAGACTAGTTCACCGAGCCACGGAGCCAGTCATAGAGAGAGAACCTTAGCAAAAAGCTTGGCGATGAGGTGTAGGAGGCCGATCGGTCGATTGTCAGAGAGGGAGGCGGCGTCCGTGCACTTGGGCAAGAGGGTGATGAGGGCTTCGTTAAGCCACTGAAAGGCCATGACGTTCAGGGAGTAAAGCTTGCTGAAGACATCACATAGGTCATCTTTGATGGTGGGCTAGCAGGCTCTGAGGAACTTTGCAGTGAAGCCGTCGGGGCCGGGCGCCTTGCCGGAGGGAAGGCGTTTGATGGCCTCCTAGATTTCGTCTGACGTGAATGGCTGCTCGAGCGCGGAGAGATCGAAGGAGCGGTGGCTGATCGCGGCCAGGTCTAGAGTGCCGTGCCGCGGCGCCGGCGTGCCTAGAACACCGGAGAAATGAGAGAAAGCTGCGCCGGCCATGTCAGACTTGTCAGAGATGCGCGTGCTATTGACAAGCAGATCGAGCATGCAATTTTTGTTGGCTCTTTGGGAGGCACGGATTTTGGAGAAGGCAGACGCGGACTCGCCCGCGGAAAGCCAGTGGAGGCGAACGCGTTGGTGTGCGATAGAGCGTTCGAGCAAGGTGAGCCCAAGATATTTGCGTTTGAGCAAGCATCGCAACCAGACCTCGGCAGTGGAAAGACGCCGAAAGTCTTGGGCAGCATCGAGGCGAGAAATGAGCTCATGAGCGACCAAGAGATGAGAGGAGATGCTCATGGTAACCCAAGAGTTCCAGCGCTGCAAGCTGCACACCGTTATCCTGAGATGCATAAACACGCGCCGGAAGGGGTCCTAGTCCGGCAGGACAGATTTCCATGCACTTTGGATGACCTGGTGGAAGCCTTCGAGAGTAGGACAATGGCGCTGAAAGTGGAATCGTCGGCCACCACCGGAGCGAGCCGTGCAGTCTAGAAGAAGGGGGCAATGATCCGAGGCTACGGAGGCGAGGCACCGAAGAAGACAGTGGGCATTGGCCAGCTCCCAAGAGGGCGTGCACAAGACGCGGTCGTTGTAGCTGAGGGTGGGGTTATCCTGCTCGTTTGACAAAGTATAGCAGCGTCCGTGGAGGTAGATGTCATGGAGGCCATGGTCAAAGATAAAGCGTCGAAACCGGTTCATCGTGCGTCTATTTATACGACCATTGTTCTTGTCGCTAGTGCAGGAAATCATGTTGAAGTCTCCACCTAGCAGCCAAGGGCCAGAAAAAGATTCGCGAAGTTCGTGGAGCTTAGCGAGGAAGGAGATTTTAGCATCATTCCCATGAGGGCCATACACTTGTTGGGGAACATTAGTAATTTCAAAAAATTCCTACGCACACGCAAGATCATGGTGATGCATAGCAACGAGAGGGGAGAGTGTGATCTACGTACCCTTGTAGATCGACAACGGAAGCGTTAACTTGGTTGATGTAGTCGTACGTCTTCACGGCCCGACCGATCAAGCACCGAAACTACGGCACCTCCGAGTTCTAGCACACGTTCAGCTCGATGACGATCCCCGGACTCCGATCCAGCAAAGTGTCGGGGAAGAGTTCCGTCAGCACGACGGCGTGGTGACGATCTTGATTACCTGTCGCAGGGCTTCGCCTAAGCACCGCTACAATATTATCGAGGATATGGTGGAAGGGGGCACCGCACACGGCTAAGAATAATGATCACGTGGATCAACTTGTGTGTCTAGGGGTGCCCCTTGCCTCCGTATATAAAGGATCCAGGGGGGTGCGGCCGGCCCTAGTAGGAGGCGCGCAGGAGGAGTCCTACTCCTACCGGGAGTAGGACTCCCCTCCCTTTCCTTGTCCAAGTAGGAGAGGGGGAAGGAGAGAAGAAAAGGGGGGGGGCGCCGCCCCTCCCTCCTTGTCCAATTCGGACTAGGGGGAGAGGGGGCGCGCGGCCTGCCCTGGCAGCCCCTCCTCTCCACTTTAGGCCCATGAGGCCCATTAACCCCCCGGGGGGTTCCGGTAACCCCCCGGTGCTCGTTTTATCCGAAACTTCCCCGGAACACTTCCGTGTCCGAATATAGCCGTCCAATATATCAATCTTTATGTCTCGACCATTTCGAGACTCCTTTCATGTCCGTGATCACATCGGACTCCGAACTAACTTCGGTACATCAAAACTCATAAACTCATAATATAAATGTCATCGAAACCTTAAGCGTGCGGACCCTACGGGTTCGAGAACAATGTAGACATGACCGAGACACGTCTCCGGTCAATAACCAATAGCGGAACCTGGATGCTCATATTGGCTCCTACATATTCTACGAAGATCTTTATCGGTCAGACCGCATAACAACATACGTTGTTCCCTTTGTCATCGGTATGTTACTTGCCCGAGATTCGATCGTCGGTATCTCAATACCTAGTTCAATCTCGTTACCGGCAAGTCTCTTTACTCGTTCCGTAATACATCATCTCACACTAACTCATTAGTTGCAATGCTTGCAAGGCTTATGTGTGCATTACCGAGAGGGCCCAGAGATACCTCTCCGACAATCGGAGTGACAAATCCTAATCTCGAAATATAGCCAACCCAACATGTACCTTTGGAGACACCTGTAGAGCACCTTTATAATCACCCATTTACGTTGTGACGTTTGGTAGCACACAAAGTGTTCCTCCAGCAAACGGGAGTTGCATAATCTCATAGTCATAGGAACATGTATAAGTCATGAAGAAAGCAATAGCAACATACTAAACGATCGGGTGCTAAGCTAATGGAATGGGTCATGTCAATCAGATCATTCACCTAATGATGTGATCCCGTTAATCAAATAACAACTCTTGTTCATGGTTAGGAAACATAACCATCTTTGATTAACGAGCTAGTCAAGTAGAGGCATACTAGTGACACTCTGTTTGTCTATGTATTCACACATGTATTATGTTTCCGGTTAATACAATTCTAGCATGAATAATAAACATTTATCATGATATAAGGAAATAAATAATAACTTTATTATTGCCTCTAGGGCATATTTCCTTCAGTCTCCCATTGCACTAGAGTCAATAATCTAGATTACACAGTAATGATTCTAACACCCATGGAGCCTTGGTGCTGATCATGTTTTGCTCGTGGAAGAGGCTTAGTCAACGGGTCTGCAACATTCAGATCGTATGTATCTTGCAAATCTCTATGCTCTCCCACCTGGACTAGATCCCGGATGGAATTGAAGCGTCTCTTGATGTGCTTGGTTCTCTTGTGAAATCTGGATTCCTTTGCCAAGGCAATTGCACCAGTATTGTCACAAAAGATTTTCATTGGACCCGATGCACTAGGTATGACACCTAGATCGGATATGAACTCCTTCATCCAGACTCCTTCATTTGCTGCTTCCGAAGCAGCTATGTACTCCGCTTCACATGTAGATCCCGCTACAACACTTTGTTTAGAACTGCACCAACTGACAGCTCCACCGTTTAATGTAAACACGTATCCGGTTTGCGATTTAGAATCGTCCGGATCAGTGTCAAAGCTTGCATCAACGTAACCTTTTACGATGAGCTCTTTGTCACCTCCATATATGAGAAACATATCCTTAGTCCTTTTCAGGTATTTCAGGATGTTCTTGACCGCTGTCCAGTGATCCACTCCTGGATTACTTTGGTACCTCCCTGCTAGACTTATAGCAAGGCACACATCAGGTCTGGTACACAGCATTGCATACATGATAGAGCCTATGGCTGAAGCATAGGGAACATCTTTCATTTTCTCTCTATCTTCTGCAGTGGTCGGGCATTGAGTCTTCTCAACTTCACACCTTGTAACACAGGCAAGAACCCTTTCTTTGCTTGATCCATTTTGAACTTCTTCAAAACTTTGTCAAGGTATGTGTTTTGTGAAAGTCCAATTAAGCGTCTTGATCTATCTCTATAGATCTTAATGCCTAATATGTAAGCAGCTTCACCGAGGTCTTTCATTGAAAAACTCTTATTCAAGTATCCCTTTATGCTATCCAGAAATTCTATATCATTTCCAATTAGTAATATGTCATCCACATATAATATCAGAAATGCTACAGAGCTCCCACTCACTTTCTTGTAAATACAGGCTTCTCCAAAAGTCTGTATAAAACCAAATGCTTTGATCACACTATCAAAGCGTTTATTCCAACTCCGAGAGGCTTGCACCAGTCCATAAATGGATCGCTGGAGCTTGCACACTTTGTTAGCTCCCTTTGGATCGACAAAACCTTCTGTTGCATCATATACAACTCTTCTTCCAGAAATCCATTCAGGAATGCAGTTTTGACATCCATCTGCCAAATTTCATAATCATAAAATGCGGCAATTGCTAACATGATTCGGACAGACTTAAGCATCGCTACGGGTGAGAGGTCTCATCGTAGTCAATCCCTTGAACTTGTCGAAAACCCTTTTGCCGACAAGTCGAGCTTTGTAGACAGTAACATTACCATCAGCGTCAGTCTTCTTCTTAAAGATCCATTTATTCTCAATTGCTTGCCGATCATCGGGCAAGTCAACCAAAGTCCATACTTTGTTCTCATACATGGATCCCATCTCAGATTTCATGGCCTCAAGCCATTTTGCGGAATCTGGGCTCACCATCGCTTCTTCATAGTTCGTAGGTTCATCATGATCTAGTAGCATGACTTCCAGAACTGGATTACCGTACCACTCTGGCACGGATCTTACTCTGGTTGATCTACGAGGTTCAGTAGTATCTTGTTCTGAAGTTTCATGATCATCATCATTAGCTTCCTCACTAACTGGTGTAGGTGTCACAGAAACAGTTTTCTGTGATGTACTACTTTCCAATAAGGGAGCAGGTACAGTTACCTCATCAAGTTCTACTTTCCTCCCACTCACTTCTTTCGAGAGAAACTCCTTCTCTAGAAAGTTTCTGAATTAGCAACAAAAGTTTTGCCTTCGAATCTGTGATAGAAGGTGTATCCAATAGTTTCCTTTGGATATCCTATGAAGACACATTTCTCCGATTTGGGTTCGAGCTTATCAGGTTGAAGCTTTTTCACATAAGCATCGCAACCCCAAACTTTCAGAAACGACAACTTTGGTTTCTTGCCAAACCATAGTTCATAAGGCGTCGTCTCAACGGATTTTGATGGTGCCCTATTTAACGTGAATGCGGCCGTCTCTAAAGCATAACCCCAAAACGATAGCGGTAAATCAGTAAGAGACATCATAGATCGCACCATATCTAGTAAAGTACGATTACGACGTTCGGACACACCATTACGCTGTGGTGTTCCGGGTGGCGTGAGTTGCGAAACTATTCCGCATTGTTTCAAATGTACACCAAACTCGTAACTCAAATATTCTCCTCCACGATCAGATCGTAGAAACTTTATTTTCTTGTTACGATGATTTTCAACTTCACTCTGAAATTCTTTGAACTTTTCAAATGTTTCAGACTTATGTTTCATTAAGTAGATATACCCATATCTGCTTAATCATCTGTGAAGGTGAGAAAATAACGATATCCGCCACGAGCCTCAACATTCATCGGACCACATACATCTGTATGTATGATTTCCAACAAATCTGTTGCTCTCTCCATAGTACCGGAGAACGGTGTTTTGGTCATCTTGCCCATTAAGGCACGGTTCGCAAGTACCAAGTGATTCATAATCAAGTGGTTCCAAAAGTCCATCAGTATGGAGTTTCTTCATGCGCTTTACACCGATATGACCTAAACGGCAGTGCCACAAATAAGTTGCACTATCATTATCAACTCTGCATCTTTTGGTTTCAACATTAGAATATGTGTGTCACTACTATCGAGATTTAATAAGAATAGACCATTCTTCATGGGTGCATGACCATAAAAGATTTTACTCATATAAATAGAACAACCATTATTCTATGATTTAAATGAATAACCGTCTCGCATCAAACAAGATCCAGATATAATGTTCATGCTTAATGCTGGCACCAAATAACAATTATTTAGGTCTAATATTAATCCCGAAGGTAGATGTAGAGGTAGCGTGCCGACTGCGATCACATCGACTTTGGAACCGTTTCCCACGCGCATCGTCACCTCGTCCTTAGCCAATCTTCGCTTAATCCGTAGCCCTTGTTTCGAGTTTGCAAATATTAGCAACAGAACCAGTATCAAATACCCAGGTTCTACTGCGAGCTCTGGTAAGGTACACATCAATAACATGTATATCACATATACCTTTGTTCACCTTGCCATCCTTCTTATCCGCCAAATACTTGGGGCAGTTCTGCTTCCAGTGACCAGTCTGTTTGCAGTAGAAGCACTCGGTCTCAGGCTTAGGTCCGGACTTGGGTTTCTTCTCCTGACCAGCAACTTGCTTGCCGTTCTTCTTGAAGTTCCCCTTCTTCTTCCCTTGCCCTTTTTCTTGAAACTAGTGGTCTTGTTAACCATCAACACTTGATGCTCCTTCTTGATTTCTACCTCCGCAGCTTTCAGCATTGCGAAGAGCTCGGGAATAGTCTTATTCATCCCTTGCATATTATAGTTCATCACGAAGCTCTTCTAGCTTGGTGGCAGTGATTGGAGAATTCTGTCAATGACGCAATCATCTGGAAGATTAACTCCCAATTGAATCAAGTGATTATTATACCCAGACATTTTGAGTATATGCTCACTGACAGAACTGTTCTCCTCCATCTTGCAGCTATAGAACTTATTGGAGACTTCATATCTCTCAATCCGGGCATTTGCTTGAAATATTAACTTCAACTCCTGGAACATCTCATATGCTCCATGACGTTCAAAATCGTTGAAGTCCTGATTCTAAGCCGTAAAGCATGGCACACTGAACTATCGAGTAGTCATCAGCTTTGCTCTGCCAGACGTTCATAACATCTGGTGTTGCTCCAGCAGCAGGCCTGGCACCCAGCGGTGCTTCCAGGACGTAATTCTTCTGTGCAGCAATGAGGATAATCCTCAAGTTATGGACCCAGTCCGTGAATTGCTACCATCATCTTTCAACTTTGCTTTCTCAAGGAACGCATTAAAATTCAACGGAACAACAGCACGGGCCATCTATCTACAATCAAACATAAACAAGCAAGATACTATCAGGTACTAAGTTCATGATAAATTTAGGTTCAATTAATCATATTACTAAAGAACTCCCACTTAGATAGACATCCCTCTAATCCTCTAAGTGATTACGTGATCCAAATCAACTAAACCATGTCCGATCATCACGTGAGATGGAGTAGTTTCAATGGTGAACATCACTATGTTGATCATATCTACTATATGATTCATGCTCGACCTTTCGGTCTCCGTGTTCCGAGGCCATATCTGTTATATGCTAGGCTCGTCAAGTTAAACCTGAGTATTCCGCGTGTGCAACTGTTTTTGCACCCGTTATATTTGAACGTAGAGCCTATCACACCCGATCATCACGTGGTGTCTCAGCACGAAGAACTTTCGCAACGGTGCATACTCAGGGAGAACACTTCTTGATAATTAGGAGAGATCATATTAAAATGCTACCGTCAATCAAAGCAAGATAAGATGCATAAAAGATAAACATCACATGCAATCAATATAAGTGATATGATATGGCCATCATCATCTTGTGCTTGTGATCTCCATCTTCGAAGCACCGTCGTGATCACCATCGTCACCGGCGCGACACCTTGATCACCATCGTAGCATCGTTGTCGTCTCGCCAATCTTATGCTTCCACGACTATCGCTACCGCTTAGTGATAAAGTAAAGCATTACAGCGCATTGCATTGCATACAATAAAGCGACAACCATATGGCTCCTGCCAGTTGCGATAACTCGGTTACAAAACATGATCATCTCATACAATAAAATTTAGCATCATGTCTTGACCATATCACATCACAACATGCCCTGCAAAACAAGTTAGACGTCCTCTACTTTGTTGTTGCAAGTTTTACGTGGCTGCTACGGGCTTAAGCAAGAACCAATCTTACCTACGCATCAAAACCACAACGATAGTTTGTCAAGTTGGTGCTGTTTTAACCTTCGCAAGGACCGGGCGTAGCCACACTCGGTTCAACTAAAGTTGGAGAAACCGTCTCGCGTAAGCGTACGCGTAATGTCGGTCCGGGCCGCTTCATCCAACAATACCGCCGAACCAAAGTATGACATGCTGGTAAGCAGTATGACTTATATCGCCCACAACTCACTTGTGTTCTACTCGTGCATATAACATCAACACATAAAACCTAGGCTCGGATGCCACTGTTGGGGAACGTAGTAATTTCAAAAATTTTCCTACGCACACGCAAGATCATGGTGATGCATAGCAACGAGAGGGGAGAGTGTGATCTACGTACCCTTGTAGACCGACAGCGGAAGCGTTAGCACAACGCGGTTGATGTAGTCGTACGTCTTCATGGCCCGACCGATCAAGCACCGAAACTACGGCACCTCCGAGTTTTAGCACACGTTCAGCTCGATGACGATCCCCGGACTCCGATCCAGCAAAGTGTCGGGGAAGAGTTCCGTCAGCACGACGGCGTGGTGACGATCTTGATTGTACTACCGTCGCAGGGCTTCGCCTAAGCACCGCTACAATATTATCGAGGATTATGGTGGAAGGGGGCACCGCACACGGCTAAGAATGATCACGTGGATCAACTTGTGTGTCTAGGGTGCCCCCTGCCCCCGTATATAAAGGAGCAAGGGGAGGAGGCCGGCCGGCCCCTATTGGCGCGCCAGAGGAGTCCTCCTCCTAGTAGGAGTAGGACTCCTACTAGGAGGGGAAGGAAGTGGGAGGGAGAAGGAAAGGGGGGCGCCGCCCCCTCTCCTAGTCCAATTCGGACAGGGGGGAGGAGGCGCGCGGCCCACCCTGGCTGCCCTCTCTCTCTCCACTAAGGCCCATATGGCCCATTACTTCTCCCGGTAGGGTTCTGGTAACCCTCCGGCTCTCCGGTTTTCTCCGAAATCACCCGAACACTTCCGGTGTCCGAATATAGCCGTCTAATATATCAATCTTTATGTCTCGACCATTTCGAGACTCCTCGTTATGTCTGTGATCACATCCGGGACTCCGAACTAACTTCGGTACATCAAAACTCATAAACTCATAATATAACTGTCATCGAAACCTTAAGCGTGCGGACCCTACGGGTTCGAGAACAATGTAGACATGACCGAGACACGTCTCCGGTCAATAACCAATAGCGGAACCTGGATGCTCATATTGGCTCCCTCATATTCTTCAAAGATCTTTTATCGGTCAGACCTCATAACAACATACGTTGTTCCCTTTGTCATCGGTATGTTACTTTCCCGAGATTCGATCGTCGGTATCTCAATACCTAGTTCAATCTCGTTGCCGGCAAGTCTCTTTACTCGTTCCGTAATACATCATCTCGCAACTAACTCATTAGTTGCATTGCTTGCAAGGCTTAGGTGATGTGCATTACCGAGAGGGCCCAAAGATACCTCTCCGACAATCGGAGTGACAAATCCTAATCTCAAAATACGCCAACCCAACATGTACCTTTGGAGACACCTGTATAGCACCTTTATAATCACCCAGTTATGTTGTGACGTTTGGTAGCACACAAAGTGTTCCTCCGACAAACGGGAGTTGCATAATCTCATAGTCATAGGAACATGTATAAGTCATGAAGAAAGCAATAGCAACATACTAAACGATCGGGTGCTAAGCTAATGGAATGGGTCATGTCAATCACATCATTCTCCTAATAATGTGATCCCGTTAATCAAATGACAACACATGTCTATGGTTAGGAAACATAACCATCTTTGATTAACGAGCTAGTCAAGTAGAGGCATACTAGTGACGTTTGTTTGTCTATGTATTCACACAAGTATTATGTTTCCGGATAATACAATTCTAGCATGAATAATAAACATTTATCATGATATAAGGAAATAAAATAATAACATTATTATTGCCTCTAGGGCATATTTCCTTCAATTGATAGTCTACAATCGGAGCACATTGCAAAACTACCATCACGTTTTGGCACAAGAATGACCGGAACGGCACAAGGGCTCAAACTTTCACGCACATGTCCATGGTCTATGAGATGCTTTACTTGCCTTTGTATTTCTTTTGGTTTCTTCGGGGTTGACACGGTATGGAGCTTTGTTCGGAAGAGGTGCTCCGGGGATGAGGTCGATTCGGTGCTCAATGCCTCGTAGAGGAGGTAGACCCGGAGGTAGCTCATCGGGGAAAACATCTTGAAATTCCTGCAAAAGAGAAGACAACACTAGAGGAAGAGTGTGAGAAGTGTTAGTTTGTGGTGCATTGTCCTTGCACACGAGGACGTAGTGTAGGACACTAGATGGGTTCTCACACACTTCTCTCATCTCACGTTTGGTGGCAAATAGAACTAGGTTCTTGTTTTCGCTCATCGTGGAGGCACTCAATTTTGGCTTGTGGCGCTCACTCTCTTTTGGTGGCTCGCTCTCTCACTATGATCTCCACGATGGGTGGCTTGCTTGTCGGCGATCACTTGACTTGGCGACATTGGACGGAGGACGTACTCCTTGCCCTTCATCTTGAAGATGTAGTGGTTCGTTCGGCCGTTGTGGATGACTCCTCTATCGAATTGCCATGGCCGTCCAAGGAGAAGATGACAAGGTCATTGGAACGACGTCGCACTCCAAGGTGTCTTCGTAGGCGCCGATTTTGAAGGAGACTTGTACTCGGTGCTCGACTTGGATGGTGCCGGAGTCACTAAGCCATTGCACTTTGTATGGATGTGGATGCTTCGTCTTGGGCAATTGGAGCTTGGAGCAAAGTTCTTCACTTGCGAGATTATGACAACTCCCTCCATCGATGATGACCTTGACGGATCGTCCATTGATGCCGGCCTTGGTGTGGAATATGTGGCATCGTTGGTCTTCTTCTTGGTGATGTTGGAGAGTCAAGACTTTGGAGACAACAAGTGCGGGACTTGAGTCTTCATCACAAAAGACTTGTTCTTCTTCATTGTTCACTTGGCGGTGCATGGCGACTTGCTCGAGGGCTTCCATTTCGCCTTCGCTCATGGAGTCATAAGTGCCATCGTCGTTGAAGACCATGGTTCGCTTGTTGGTGCACTCGTAGGACTTGTGGCCTCGGCCTCCGCAAGTGAAACACTTGAAGGAACTCGTCTTGACGGTCTCATCGGTTGGGGTTGATGATGATGAAGCTCTCGGCTTGAAGTTGCTCGTAGGAGGATGGCTTGTAGTTGACGAAGCTTTCTTGGAAGTCGACTTGTCGATGTTGGAAGAAGGCTTTGTAGTCGGTGTTGGAGTCGTTGAAGCTTGGTTGTTGGAGAAGCCGTAGGACTTGGATGAGAACTTGGCATACTTGAAATCATCTTGCACTTGGCGTTCCGCTTTGGTAGCTTGGTGCACTAGCTCGATGAGATTTGAGTATGGTTGGAAGTCGGCGATCTTCTTGATAGGATGATTGAGTCCATTCAAGAAACGTGCCATTGTTTGCTCATCATCTTCCGTGCACATTGGCTCTTATCATTGCAATCTCCATCTCCTTGTAGTATTCTTCAACGCTCTTTGTTCCTTGCTTGAGTTGTTGGAGTTTCTTGAAGAGGTCGCGGTTGTAGTAGGTAGGTACGAAGCGTGCTCTCATGACATCCTTCATTTGCGCCCAAGTAGTGATGGGTGGTTCACCTCTTGCCTCTCGGCGCTCTATGATTTGTTCCCACCAAATGAGGACATAATCTTGGAACTCAAGGGATGCCATCGCGATCTTCTTCTCTTCTTCAAAATTGTGCAAACGGAAGATCTTGTCAACCTTCAATGCCCATGAAAGGTACTCTTCGGGATCGTTGCTTCCGTTGAACTTGGGCATGGTGAACTTGAGTTTGCCATAACGTTGCTCTTCATTGTGTTGGGGTCGGGGATGATGACGCCCATGTTGTTGATGATTGTGCAACTCGTGGTGCTCTTGGCGCGGACGGGTTGTTATCGTCATGTTGTTCTTGTCGTGGAGGATCTCCATTGTCTTCATGCTCTTGATTGACTTGTTGTTCTTGGCGAGCTTGTGGAGGAGCTTGTCGAGCTCGAGGAGGAACTTGACGATGCACGCGAGCTTGAAATCTTCGTTCTTGAATTTCTTCGCGAAGTGCTTCCTCTTGTTCACGGGCTTGTCGGCTTTCGGTCGGCAACGGCTCGACTCGAATCGCGTAGAGCTTGTTGCGCCGCAAGTGCTTGAGCGTCACGGAGTTGTTGTTCTTGATGTGCCTCGGCATCTTGAGCATTTTGGTGTAGACGCGCTCGCTCTCTCTTCATGTTGGCGTTGTCGTTGCCGTTCTCGGGCTAGCGCAAAGGCCTCTTGAGTTTGACGTTGTCGGCGCTCTTGAGAGTCGGCGTAGGGGATTGAGGCTTGCTTGACGATCGGTGCGCGCGGCTCGACGAAGAGTGTTCGATGTCGGTGTACTTGAGCCGGAGAGGGTGAAGTCGGAGTGGCGGCTTGAACGGCTCCTTCTTGAAGTGGAAGACGAGCGGTTGAGCAACAAAGCATGAATTTCGTCCATCCTTGCGTCATTCTCTTGCTTGTGATCGTCGAGCTTGTGGTCGAAGTAGTCCCTTGTACGTTGCTCGGAAAGTCGCAAGTCGGCGGCAAGGTTGTCGATGCGTTCACTCATAGCTTGTTGCTCTTGATGCAAAGCACGTTGTGCACCAAAGAGGTGACTCTTGGTGACGAAGGAGTTCATGTCGTCGTCTTGCTCCATGAAGAGTGGGTTGGTAGAAGTACTTGGCCTATCCATCATTCCAAGACAAATGTGAGTGGTAGAAAGAGAAGAACGAGTACCAAATGTACCTTGACCGAAGTTGAAAGTGGATCGAGGATCACTCCAATGTAGGACAAGGAAATAGCACAATTGGTACTAGCTCTTGTCGGTTTCTCACACCTACACAAGTAAAAGCTTTTGGTGGAGCTTGGTTAGGATGGTGGCACAAAATTTGATGCAATTGTAAGTGAGCTTCAATAATGTTGGAAAAGATTCGCAAGATGCAATGTAACAAGTAGACCAAGCATATAAGGTACACGGAAACACACGCAAAAAGATAAGTGGGGTTGTGCAACCAAGGGTGAGCCAAAATGTGGAATCCACAAAAATGCTCTTGTTGCACAACACTAGAGAGACGCTAGCACGATTGCACAATAGGCGGATACAAGAACTTGTGCACAACCTACTTAGCAAAAATGCAACGACTTCTATCCCAAATATGTTCTATGCAAGGTGTTGCTATGATATGATCCAAGATGATCGAGTATGACAATCTTAATGTTGTAAGATGCTATGGTTCTTGCTTAAAAGCTCTTTGCTTATCTTTTCTCTTTGCTTAAAAGCTTGTTTGGCTCTTTGATGTTTGAGCTCTTTTCTCATGCAATGCTTGACGAACCAAGATAGCAAATGAGTATGCGATGACAACTTTGTGACACAAGAGATGATACCAATATAGGCAACAATGATGTATGTATGCTATGGAAGTATGATCACTAATGTGCACAAGTCTCGTTGCCGGCAATACTCAATGGCTAGTCTCGATGGGTAAGCAACGCAAAGGAGTAAGGCTATGATGGCTATCAATGTAATGGCAAGAGTGATATGTCCAATACCAAGATGAGGTTACCGGTCTTGCTTCCGGTATGGTGTCAAAATGGTGGCACGAATACCAAGTTAGTCGAGGTGGTCGTTGTTGATGACGCGTCCGTGGCGAAGATGAGCGGCGGTGATGTCGATGTCGAACCGTACCTAGATAGCCGAAACACAAAAGGATACGGTACCGCAACTCAAATTCTCAAACCTCGAAGTAGCAATTGTGTCGGAGAGCGAAACGGTCCAAAAATGGTTGGGTTATGCGGAAGTATATATGGTATATGGTGGGCACCGGAACAAAATTTGGTGGAAATTGGGCGGAAAACGGGGCGGTGGATGGAGATGTTGCTGCCAGGGGTCGGATGTCCGGGTGGAAGGCCGGATGTCCGGGTGGGCCGGATGTCCGGGCTTGGCTCTGGGCCAGATGTCCGGGATCTGGATCTGGGGACGAACGAGATGAACACCGCGTGGGGAGGTTAAATCCGGGCGAAATTCAGAGGAATTTGTGGATGGAAATTGGGGGGAAAAGGATGGGAAGCTAGATCCACTCAAAACAAAGCAAATCCACGGATCCAAACCAACAAAATCTCAACACACCAACAAATCACAAAAAAAATTGGGGCTATTTTTGGTGGGGAATTTTCAATTAGGACGAAAAACAACAAAACAAGGCTAGAAACACGAACGGGAGAGAAGCTCCAAGAAGTACGAACCCCCCCCCCCCCCCGTGGTCGTAACGATCAATGCATCGCGGAGTCGTGGCTAGTGTGGCAACCGACGTGGTCGCTCGCCATTTGTGTCTTTGTCGAGGTAGCCGACAGCGTTGGTGGTGGAGCCGTGGTCGAGGTAGCCGTGTGAAGAATGTCGTGGTCGATGTCGAATAGGGGTGCGGGTGTCGTGGAAGTCGCCATGGAGCCGCGGGCGCAAGGGGGCGCCGAGTTAGCATGGGTGCAGTGGTGTCAAAGCAGTGGTGCGTTGGGAAGAAGATGTTGTTGACGACGTGTCACGGCGGGTTTGCCAAGCCCGGGGACACATCATGGACGAAGGCACACATCGGTGTTGCCAGCATCGTGCATGCGTAGACGGACGAAGACGAAGTTGACGAAGCACCGACCAGGCTTTCCAGGCCCGGGGACACATCGTGGATGAAGACACGCATCGGTGTTGCTAGCATCGGGCATGCATAGCCGAGAGACCTGCACGAGCTGTATGCCATGTTGGAGAAGTCGGAGAGGTCAGTAGAGAAGAACTCGACGACGATTGCCGCATCCATCGGCGCGGGGACAATGTCACCAACGGCGGTCGGTGTAGACGAAGTGGTCGGGGTAGATGACGGCGATGCTGATGATGGGCTGGTGCTGGACGAAGATGAAGGAGGTGGATGGGTGGCTACGGCGGCTACGGGTAGCGGCGGCGGCAAAGAAGAGCGGCGGCGGCGGCCTGACGGCGGCAGCGGCGGCTAGGTTAGGAGCGCGGTGGCGGTGCTCGAAGTAGGCGAAGAACCCTGAGAATGTGACGAAGACGGCATGGACGGTGGCATTCCCGCGCCAAGGGAGACGGTGGTGCATACCACGGAGGTCGACGCGCGGTGACGACAGACTGGACTGCGGGAGGCGGCGCTATGGCCCTAAGGGGCGACGCAGCGGCGACGGGTAGGTCGGGGTGACGACAGGAAGACCTTGGGGCGGCGTCGGGACGCCCAGTCGCGCAGCGCCGAAAGGGCCAGAGCGGACGCGCGGTCGTGCAACCGCGGAGGACGGCCTCGGGACGGCGGCGGACTGCTATCGTGGCAACTACACCCGTAGGCGATGCAGCGGCGCACGCGACGAGTCATGTAGCCGCGAGGAGAACCACGGGGTGGCCGCGCGGTGGCCTGACAGTGCGACACGGCTACAGCCCGTTGCTCGATCAGCGGAGGGACACACTGAACTCGGGGACAATCTTCACGGGACCTACGGAGGCGCGCGCAACCGACGGGCTAGGTTGGTCGCACAGTCTAGATGAGGGGGATCGTGGCGTTGAGCGGGTGGCGTCGATCGATTGGCGGGCCGGTGCACGAGCGGCGGCTATGATTGGCCGCCGCATGGCACGAGGCCGCCGGGTGGAGGCGATGCAGGGGTCCTGATCGGAGAGGGCGCAGACGGTCGGCGCAGATCGACGGGTGGGCCGGCATGCAAACGATGGCCATGAGGGGCCGCCTGTCGCGCGAGGCCGCGGGGTCGGTGAAGGAGCCGACTGTCAGTGGGAAACGACACCTATGGGGTCACAGGGATCCCTTCTACGGTTGGCAGGCACGGGGTTGTGCAAAGAGCGGGTCTGGCGGTCAGCACACAGATCATTTACCCAGGTTCGGGCCGCGGAGACGCGTAAAACCCTAGTCCTGCTTTAATGTATATTTAGGTGTTCTTGTGTTCTTGAACTAGCTGCGGTGGCTCTCTAGTTGAAAAGATTTGAATCCCCCTCCAGTATGCCTCGGGCCTCCTTTTATAGACAAAAAGGGGTTACCACAATGGCACACAGGAGGTGGAAAGGTGTACCGGGGCTGAGTCTATCCCCTGGCATCGTCGGACAAACGCATTTAATGCGCTGCCGACGTGCCCCTCTTGCATTATTGGGGACGGCAAAGAAGCTCGTCCCAGCTGTCATCGCCTCGCCTGGCTCCGACGGCGTCCAAGCTGACGAGGCGTCGTAGCGCCACGTTGGCTGGCTGCTGGGATGGCGCGGTCGTGGAGCCTTCATGAAGATCTGCATGCCACCACGCAGGTGCTTGCTGAGTTGGTGTAGAGGCCGCGCTCTGCCACACAGATGCCTGCCCAGTTGGTCGAGCTGTCAGCTATATGGGAGCGGCGATGGAGTTTTAGCAGACGCGGGCCTGGCTGTGGCCCCGCAGGCATCCTCGGCAAGAGTCTTGCCGAGGGCCCGGCAAGGGTCTCGCTGCGGCACCGTGGTCATCCCCGGCAAGGATCTTGCCGGGGGTCTCGTGGATTTCCTGGCAAGGATCTCGCCAAGGATCGTCGTCTTCTGGTTCCCATCCGATCTTGTGTATCTATGATCTCTACAAAGATCTGCATGCCACCACGGAGGTGCCTCCCGAGCCTTGGTTCCAATATGGTTGATGGTGTTGGAAACCCGTGGGCTCAAGGGTGGGGCACTCTGCTAGTATCAGGCAAGTTGCCCTGGCAAGGATCTTGCCAAGGCTGCGGAAGCCACCCCGGCAAGGGTCTTGCCGGGGGAGTCCACCTAGCCCTCTTGCTCTCATTGCACCTCTGGTCTTGGCATTAATTTGGTCGTCTTGTGCTCCGGCTTCCCTCCTCTGCCCTGCTTAGTGTGGCCGTGGGCGCGGCTCTGACTGCCCGTGCACAAGTAAAGGGGTGCAAAAGGAGAGCCCCTACTTTTGTACCCCGACAGGAGCCCCTGGGCTTGGGCCACACATAAGCGCGACCCGTTGTTGGGCTAGGCCCAAAACGGTGCGCGGGCAGGTGGGGCGGATTTTTACCGCAGTAACTCTCTGTTCGCTGCGCTCCCCCACGACCCTCATTGAACGCGCGACGTGGTGGGTCATGTGTGACGTGGGGGTCGTGCATGGGGTAGTTTCCGCACGCATGCGTCACGTCATGGTAAACAGGCAGCTCGCGCCTTCCCCATAAAAAGGAGGAAAACGCAGAGGCACGGCTCATTTACCCTATGTGTCTTCTCCAATCTCGGAACCACCGTCCCTTCCTTCTTCCCCCTCAAGCCCTTGCTCTCGCTCGACGCCGTCATGTTTTCGCTGCCCCTTCTCCTCCACCTTTCGCAGCCGCCATGGCACCCAAAACCAGCAAAGGCAAAGGAGTGGCCAAGGATGTCGGGGGGACGGAGCTGCCGGAGAGCGAGACGGCGGCGTGGCGGACGCAGCTCGCCTACTTTCCCTTGACGGTCGACGCGGTCCACCTTCGGGACAACTTCAGGCCCCTTTGGGGGCGCAAGACGGGGGGAGAGTGGACGGGGCATCCTTGGGGGCCGCAAGACGGGGGGAGAGTGGACGGGGCATCCGGCCTAGTGCGTCATCCCCAGCGATTGCGCCAAGGCCGCCCTGAATTGGTACCCATTCTTCGTGAGGGCTTCGCTGGAGTGCTTCCCAGCACGGCGCTCTTCCACAAGTACTTTTATCCTCGGATCCAGAAGGGAGGCGCCATCTCCGGTTGTGTCACTTGGATCCCAATGCCCCTTGAGAAGGGGACATATCCGGAGGGCGCTCAGAAGGAGAGGTGGGACGAGTGGTGGAACCGGTGGTGCTGGATTGAGGAGAAGACCCACAGGAATTTTGCCAAGTTCGCCAGAAGCCGCCGGTTCGCAAAGATGACTGGGGTGATGTCGACGCCCAGGACGGGAGGCTCACGGTCGCCACCACCAGGATCCACCGCCTCGCCGCTGCCGGGATCACCCTGGAGATGATTGGGGCAGATTTCATCCGTCGCCGAATCGGTCCACTGCACAACAAGGGGATGCCGGCCTGGCTTTTTAGCAATGCGGCTGATAATATGAGACTTCGCCCTGGCATGAACCACAACTTCACGGTGATGGCGCAGGCCCATTTCTGCCAGCGGCTGTTTCAGCTCGACGTGAGCCGTGACGGCAGGGCCGAGAGGGTCGGCAAGGCCGCGAAGGCCGGCAAGGTCACCAAGGGGCCCTTGTTCGGGTTGCCAGCGGGGGTGGTCTCGCTGAGCAACAACTCTCGCCAAACTGACATCATCGCCATGATGCCATACTTCAATGCGCACGGCCTTGACCTGAATTGGGCCGAGCCGGAGGAGGATCAGGTGCAAGAGTTCTTCGACACCTTGGTGGAGAAGTACGTCCGCGAGGAGCCACGGCTCATCCAAGACACCACCCAAGTGGAGCTGGACTACATCACCGCCAGGGCGGCGGAAGCGGAGCTTGCCAAGGAGGCCGGTAGTGCTGGCGGCATGGAGGACGAGGCCACGGCGGCCGCAGAGGAGAAGGAGCTCGCCTAGTGGGTGGAATCCGCTGGGGAGGCCAGCAGCGCCGGCACCGGGGTCCCTCTCATCGAAGATGACGTCGATGAGCCGTCCGAGGAGGAGGCCAAGGCTGTCGAGCCCCCATCCACGGGGAGAGGGCGTGTCCTGCGGCGGGCCGTCTTCGGAGAGCCGGCCTGCCTTGGCAGGATCGCACAGCCACAACAACCGCCGGAGGCATCCATGCATCAGACGAGGGCTGCGGCAGCGGGGAAGGCGGTGAAGGTTGAGGTGGTGAAGAAGAAAGCGGCTGCCCCTTCTTCGTCCAAGCGTCCCCGAACTCCACCTGCTTCCCCTCCTCCTACAGGTGACGACACGGAGGTCTTCTTCGACCTCGGGTCTCTTAGCCTGAGGAGGAAGAGGATGGCCGCGGAAGAATAGGCGGAGGATGAGTAAGTGTCTCATCTTTTGTCATCTCCGTCCCCTCGGACCGTGCCACTTTTCTTGACTTGTCTTCATCTTCGCAGGGATAGGGAGACGCTGGCCTAGAGGGTGGCGAAGAGGGCCAAGGCCTCGGCGGGCAGCCAGCCCCCGGCGGGCACCTCGAGTACACCACTGGTGATGGTGGAGAGCAGCCCCCAACGTGTGTTCATTACTCGCTCCCCATCGACGTGTGTTGGGGCACGATTTCTTGTGCTGACCTTGTCATGGTTGCAGGAGGAGAACGATAGTAGGAGGAGCCACTGAGGGCCACCCTCAACACGCCACCCCCATCGGCCACGCCGCCCCGAGGGACGTCCCCGGCAAGGGCCCCAAGCACAGAGCCCATGCGCACGGAGGAGGAGGAGGAGGAGGTGAACCCGGGTGTCGGCGGCTCCGTCCCGACACCGCATGTCGGTGGGGAGGGGGGCACTTCGTCCCAGCTTGGCACAGGTGAGTTGTTTGCCTCCCATTCCCGCTTGTTCTTGTTCTTTCAAATTTTGATCTTGGCTTTGTCTCATTCTCCTTCTTGGTACCCAGATCCTTCCTCGGCGGACCGGGGGGACGTGGACACCATCATCGAAGAGGTCGCCAGAGACGCCGCAGCCGAGGCCGACGAGATCGCCGCTGAGGAGGCCTCCAAGGACATTATTGAGGAAGCCGCTGAGGAGCCTGCCGGGGAAGCCCGGCAAGGCCGCTGCCGAGGAGGCCGGCAAGGGGCCTGCCGGGGAGGCTAGCAAGGCCACTACCGAGGAGGAGGTGGTCGACAACCAGCCTTCCTCCTCCGCCGCTTCTGGATCGGGCAAATATCTGAAGGTGGGCGAGGACTTGTTCGTCCACCTCCCATGGACGGCGAGCACCAGGGCGCCTACCAAGGGGGAGGTGTTCGACGATGAGGTGCTTGCCACCGCCGGGCTCGAGGTCTTTGATGGACCGAGTGTCGGTGGCGGTGGTTCCCAGGAAGAGCGGCTCCTCCAGAGCATGAGCGCCAGCTTCCACAAGCTTCAGGCGCTTCACCGCGCCCGCCTGGACAAGGCCAAGTCTAGGATGGCAGCGGTGGACAAGGCAGGCGGACCTCGAAGGGTGCGTCGCCGAGGCGCAGGCTTGGTTCCGCCAGGCCTGTGAGGAATTTAAGGCTTCCCAGGACCAGCTGGCCGAGCGCAAGCTGGAGCTTGTCATGAAGCAGGCCGATGTCGAGAAGGCCCAAGAGGCGGCGAATCGACAGGCCACCAAGGAGGAGGCCGCTCGGCTCCAGCACCAGGCCGAGCTGAACTCCTAGGAGGAGGACCTTGCCGCTCGCAAGGAGAAGCTCGCCACGACACTCCGTGGCAAGGACGAGGAGGTCCAGGAGCTTGTCGTGCAGTGGACCCGGGAACTAGAGCAGAGGCACGAAAAGGCCCTCAATGCTCAGGCCCAGGTTTATGCCGGCAAGGTGAACGAGCTGGAGGCGGAGCGTGACGGGCTGAAGAAGCAGATCTAGGAGCTGACGGGGGAGAGGGATGGGGCCAAGGGCGCTTTGGCTAACGCGTAGGCCGCAGTCCTCGAGAAGGTCGAGCTACTCTCCACGGCCAATGAGTCTATCAAGGACCTGAAGTTGAAGCTGGAGGGCCTTGAGGGGATGCTCTCGGAGGTCAGGCCCCGGGAGGAGACCCTGACCAAGGATCTGGAGAAGGAGAGGCAACTGCAAAAGAACGACGCCGCCAACCACGTGGAGTTTGTGGCGGGCGAGAAGCTCTGGGTCAGTCGCCTCGCCGAGGTTGCCAGTAGGCTCACCACGCAGCTGGCTATCATGGGGATGTCCAATGTGAGGTATGTCCCGGAGCCAAACGTGAGTCCTAATGCTAGCCTGACCTTGTTCTTCGAGGGTGTTCTCGGGGCCCTGGAGCGGCTCCGCTCCAACAGGGCGGCCTCTCTGGCCGAAGAGGCCCAGAGGCTTTGCCGGGGTGCCATGACCAAGGTCCTCACCAAGATGGCATACTGGAACCCTGACCTTGACTTTGAAGCTTCGCTGGATAGCTTGCCGGACGACGTGGACCCCGCACCGCTCTAGGAGCGCATCGAGCCCATCGTCAGCCTCATCGGCGGAGTTTGGAGGGTACAAGGCCAGCGCCGGGACTAGGCACCCCGTTTCTTATCGCCGCTGCATGTTCATGACCAAGACAATTTTTATCTTTAGTTAGACCCGCAGCAACAAATGATGTAATATAACCATGTAGTACTTTTGAAACGATGCATGTTATTTTCCCATTTGATCTCCCTATGTATGTCCACCCTACGTTAATCGGGTAGGTTTGCCGGCGCGAAAACCCAGGCGGCATCTTGAGAACGGATCCTCAATGGCCTGCCAGGTATGCTTGCTGCTGGGCAAACCACCTCACTGCTCTTGGCGCGGCCGACTTGAGCTGTCGAGCGGACTCGAGACAGAACGAGGGCGTTGCCAATAGTGGTAGTGCCCCACTGCGTGCAGGTTTTCCATACACAGGGCAAGATCGTCGAGGACGATAACCTTATATATAAAAAGGAATTACTCAAAGTTTTGCATGACTTAACTTTTCGTCCGCTACGTGGGCGCTCGCCGCGTCCACCAAGGATGCCATTTGTTCGGTCGTCATCTTGCTTGAAGTGACGACCATGATGAAGCTGTTGCTTCAACCAGGCCGGATTTTCACAACTGCGCACCCCCTACCTAGCGCGCCCGAGATGTTGGTGGGAAACGACACCTATGGGGTCACTGAGATCCCTTCTACGGTTGGCGGGCGCGGGGTTGTGCAAAGAGCAGGTCTGGCGGTCAGCACACAGATCGTTTACCCAGGTTCAGGCCGCGGAGACACGTAAAACCCTAGTCCTGCTTTGATGTATATTTAGGTGTTCTTGTGTTGATAGAGGCTAAGGTGTCCCGATGTTTCGATGAGATGGTGGCTATCGTTTTCTGTGGGAGTCGACCTTGACGATCCGACTACGAACGTGCGAGACGTCGCGCCTTAGCAATCGCTAAACCAACTTCCGAGGGGTTATTGACCACGCCGGAGCACGATCAACCTGACCACGAGGGCCTGTTTCCTGCGAGCAAACGAAGAACAAGCAAGAAACTGAGATTGCAATCTGGATATTGCGAATATAAGATGAAAGCTTTATTGATCAAGGTGGGGTTCTGTGACGTCTTGGTCTGGTCGTTGGACACAAACGAAGTACGCGAAGTTGCAGCTATGGCGAACTTTTAATCTAAACAAAACCCAAGTCTAAACGACGCCCTAAGGGCTGTATATATGGAGGAAGAGAGGGGAATTTCGTGGCCCTTGAGGGTGGGGTCCGAAACCAACCCTAACTCTTGTTTCCCCACACATACGGACTCTAAAAATAGCCTATACTTAAGTATTTCGAAATTACATGGGCCTGGCCCATTAATAAGGTGACGCAGCACCTAGAATAGCCTATGGACGAATATTATGAAGTGGCATCTTGTATATTTCGTCCAAGGCTTCATGCACTCCTTATGGCGGCTTCAAAGTCCTGAAATCATCACTTGTAACTCCGTTCTTGATCCCCTTGCGCCTGCCATCAACTCCATTCGTGTTCTTGCTCCAATGTTCATCCTTCTCCAAGCTAGGACCTTCATTTGTAAGCAAAACAAATGTATCCAATTTAGGCAGCATCATAATCTCATGAACATTAGAATCATTACCAAGAAACGAAAGTACCTGGTAATTTAATTGGCGTGCGCGAGCTCTAGTAATTGGTCCAGTATATGTAACAGTAGGGGCTGTGGGTGTAACAATGGTATTGATTTCCTCATCATCCTCCCCTTCTTGAAATGAAGTCGTCCTCGACGGAAGCTCATCTTCCTCACCCAAATAAGGCTTCAAATCTGCAATGTTAAAAGTGGGACTAACCCCAAAATCTGCAGGTAGCTCAAGTTTATATGCATTATCATTTATTTTCTCTAAAACCTTAAAAGGACCATCAGCACGTGGCATTAGCTTTGATTTGCGCAGATTAGGAAATCTATCTTTACGCAAATGTAACCAAACAAAATCTCCAGGTGCAAACACAACATGTTTTCTACCCTTATCTCCAGCAAGTTTATATTTAGCATTCATACGCTCAATGTTTTCCTTAGTTAACTCATGCATTTTTAAAATCAATTCAGAACGTTCTTTAGCATCAAAATTAACCTTCTCCGAAGATGGAAGAGGCAACAAATCAATAGGTGCACGAGGTAGGAAACCATACACAATTTCAAAAGGGCACATCTTAGTAGTAGAATGCAATGAACGATTATAAGCAAATTCAATATGAGGCAAGCATTCTTCCCACATTTTCTTGTTATTCTTCAAAACAGCCCTAAGCATAGTATACAATGTTCTATTGACTACTTCAGTTTGTCCATCAGTTTGGGGGTGACAAGTAGTACTAAAAAGCAGCTTAGTCCCCAACTTAGCCCATAAACATCTCCAAAAGTGGCTAAGAAATTTAGTACCACAATCTGAAACAATAGTATTTGGCACACCATGTAAGCGAATAATTTCACGAAAGAACAAATCAGCAACATTAACAGCATCATCACTTTTATGACATGGTATAAAGTGTGCCATTTTCGAGAACCTATCCACGACAACAAATATGCTATCCCTCCCCTTCTTTGTTCGAGGTAAACCTAAAACAAAGTCCATAGATATATCCTCCCAAGGAACACTAGGTACAGGCAAAGGCATATATAAACCATGAGGATTGAGTCGTGACTTAGCTCTTTGACAGGTAGTGCAGCGAGCAACAAAACGCTCAACATCCCGTCTCATCTTTGGCCAAAAGAAATGTGTAGCAAGTATATCCTTCGTCTTCTTGACGCCAAAGTGTCCCATTAATCCTCCTCCATGCGCCTCCTGCAATAACAAAAGACGAACGGAGCTAGCTGGAATGCATAGCTTGTTAGCACGAAACACAAATCCATCGTTAAGAACGAACTTGTTCCAAGTTCTCCCTTCCTTACAATTCTGCAATACATCTTTAAATTCAGCATCATTAACATATTGATCCTTGATGGTCTCCAAACCAAATATTTTAAAGTCAAGTTGTGAAAGCATAGTATAACGACGAGACAAGGCATCAGCAATAACATTTTCTTTACCCTTCTTGTGTTTAATGACATAAGGGAAAGTCTCAATGAATTCAACCCATTTAGCATGTCTACGGTTCAGTTTTGCTTGACTTTTAATGTGTTTCAAAGATTCATGATCAGAATGTATAACAAATTCCTTGGGCCATAAATAATGTTGCCATGTTTCTAAGGTCCGAACAAGAGCATATAATTCTTTATCATAAGTAGAATAGTTCAGACTAGGCCCACTCAATTTTTCAGAAAAGTATGCAACAGGTTTTCCATCTTGTAATAACACACCTCCTAATCCAATTCCACTAGCATCACATTCAAGCTCAAAAGTCTTATTGAAATTAGGAAGTTGGAGTAAAGGAGCATGTGTCAACTTATCTTTCAATACCGTGAAGGCTTCTTCCTGTGCGGTACCCCAAACAAAAGGTGACATCCTTCTTTGTAAGCTCGTTGAGAGGTGCAGCAATGGTGCTGAAATCTCTCACAAAACGCCTATAGAAACCAGCGAGGCCAAGGAAACTCCTCACTTGTGTGACCGTTTTTGGGCTGCGGCCAACTCTCAATAGCTTCAATCTAGGCTTTATCAACTTTAATTCCCTGTGGGGTAACAACATAGCCAAGAAAAGATACTCGGTCGGTGCAAAAGGTGCACTTTCCAAGGTTACCAAACAAATGTGCATCACGTAGAGCAATAAAAACAGCACGTAAATGTTCCAAATGTTCCTCCAAAGATTTTCTATAAATCAATATGTCATCAAAGTAAACTACCACAAATCGTGCAATGAAAGCACGTAAAACTTCGTTCATTAACCTCATGAAAATACTAGGTGCATTAGTTAACCCAAAAGGCATGACTAACCACTCATATAATCCAAACTTAGTTTTAAATGTTGTTTTCCATTCATCTCCCAATTTCATACGAATTTGATTGTATCCACTACACAAATCAACATTGGAGAATATTGTTAGAGCCACTCAATTCATCAAGCATATCATCTAGCCTAGGAATAGGATGACGATAACGAATAGTAATATTATTAATGCCTCTACAATCAACGCACATACGCGACGTACCATCCTTTTTCGGCACTAAAATGATAGGAACAGCACAAGGACTAAGGGATTCGCGTATATAACCATTGTCGAGCAGTTCTTGTACTTGACGCATAATCTCCTTCGTCTCCTCTGGATTGGTACGGTATGGTGCACGGCGTTGGGTAATGATGCACCGGGAATTAAGTCAATTTGATGCTCAATCCCTCGAATAGGTGGTAATCCCGGTGGCACGTCTTGTGGAAAGACGTCAGCGAACTCCTGCAAAATGTTAGTGACAGCAGGGGGCAAAGAGGAAGGCACGTCCTCGAATGAAAATAATGCCTCTTTGCACACAAAAGCATAGCAAACAGATTTGCTAAAATCTAGCTCATCAATATCAGATTTGGTGGCAAGTAAACATGCACTTTTCAATTTAATTTCAGAAACAACAGTAGATGGTTTATTATTAGGCTTCATTTGGTGCTCAAATTCTTTTGCCACAATCTGATTTTCACTCTTATTTGTCTCCTGTTTTGCTTTATTAGCTCTATTAATATCATCTTTCAAAATGGAATCAGGAGTCATAGGAAGCAAAGTAATATTTTTATCGTTATGAACAAGAGTATACTGATTGTTTCTACCATGGTGTACAGAATTTTTATCAAATTGCCATGGTCTACCAAGTAATAAGGAACATGCTTGCATAGGTACCACATCACAATCAACATAATCAGCATATGTAGAGATACTAAAATGCACACGAACAGTACGTGTTACCTTAACCTTGCCGCTGTTGTTGAACCATTGGATGTAGTAAGGATGTGGATGTGGTCTTGTGGTGAGAGATAGCTTCTCCACCATCTCCATGCTAGCCAAGTTATTGCAGCTCCCTCCATCTATGATCACGCGAACAGAACGTTCCTTCACAACTCCCTTTGTATGGAACAAATTATGCCTCTGATTTTGCTCAGCTTGTGTAACCTGCACACTCAAAACACGTTGAGCAACTAAACATTCATACCTGTCAGCATCTTCAGGAGCCATGTATTGCGTCTCATGATCAGAATCGTCTCCACCGTGTTCGTCACGTGTAATAAGAGCCAAAGTCTCCTCATCATAGTCACTAGCGGACTCATACCCACCATCCTCAGTAACAATCATCACACGCTTAGATGGGCATTCTCTCGCATAATGACCTCCACCCTTGCAACGTCGACAAATAATATCATGTGTTTGCCCTGTTGATGCCATGGATGAAGAAGAGCTCTTTGCAGGCCCAGAAGGTGTGCTCTTGGCAGATAGTGGTGATTGTGCCTGCTTTATTGTATCACGGTTGGAGGTGGCAGCCGACGGAGGCGCCGGTGTAGCAGAACGTGTGGAAGTAGATGATGCACGTGGTGTCCATGATGAAGGTCGACCTGCAGAAAAGTTAGTCCGCGCCAATGCCTGTCGATCCTGCACTTCACGTTCAGCTTTACAAGCAAGATGGAATAAACGAGTGATATTAGTATACTCCTTATACTCTAGAATCGTCTGAATCTCTCTATTTAATCCACCCATAAAACGTGCAAGCATAGCTTCATTCTCCTCAACAATACCACATCTAATCATGCCAGTTTGTAATTCCTGATAATATTCTTCTACAGAATTTTTTCCCTGTCTTAAGCGCTGCAATTTTTGAAGTAATTCACGTTGATAATATGGTGGAACCCAACGAGTACGCATAGCAGTTTTCAAAGCAGCCCAAGTAGCCGGAATAGGATATAATCTACAATGCTCAGACCACCAAACACATGCAAAACTAGTGAATGCACAAACAGCAGCAGGAACACGTCTCTCCTCGGGATATTGTAAACATGTAAATCGTTGTTCAGTTTCTAACTCCCAAGTAAGATATATATCAGGAACATATCTACCCTCAAATGGTGGAATATTCAATTTTAGTTTAGGGAGATGGTCATGATCTCGTACCTGAGGGTGAGCCCTACCATTGCCATTATTTGCATGTGGACGACCTGGTGGTTGCTGTGCTGGTGGTGGCACGTAGTTCTGATTTTGATCAACCTCATCCTCATAATCTCCCACATAATCATCCTCCTCCACATCAGCAGTAGGAGCCACAGAAGTATCAACAGCAGCACCAGCAGTTTGGCCCGACTGAAGAGGGACACGGCTCGCTCGGCGGAGGGCTGTTTCCCGACGTGGAGGTAGTCGATGTTGTTGCTGTTGTTGCAGAGGTGCGGCAGGAGCAGCCGGTGGTGGTGGTGGAAAACGCGAAAGCAATTCAGCAAACTTGTTATCGAGCTTTGTTTCAAACGTCTTCTCCATGCCATCTATCTTCTCCATGGCCTCTTCAAATCTGTTTATCACATCTTGCACCTGTCCACTCATCATTTGCTGAAACGTATCATGAAGCTCCTTGTTCGTCAAGTTCTCCCAGTCAGTCTCGTCAGCTTGTGATCCTGGCATGGTTAGCAGCAATAGAAACACACAAGAATATGATCCTACAGACTACTAACAAGTGGTGGTGGTGGCGGGTGTCACAAATCCGTCAAGCAAATCTCAAATTCTTACCAGTTCTTACCCAGCAGCAGGCGGTGATCGGCAACCGTTGTAGTCAAAACTCTCAAAAGCTTGGATAGAGCGATTGCCAGGGAGAGTCAAACCGCACGACGTAGATGTATGTGGAGCTGGGAAGGCTTATAGTATGGTAGCAAAAAGGGTCAGCAATAATCAATTCAGAGATGCAAAGTTGAATAAACGCTCAACGACGGTACTGTGCTGGTCCTAGGCTAGACCGTGCTAGAGACGCGAGCCTAGAACACTAACAAAATCATGGCGCTGCACGTAAATAAGGGAAAAGCACACTCTGGAACTCTTTTTTTCGCTCTTTTTTTTGCGCTCCTTTTTTTTGCGCTCCTCTTTTTTTTGCGAAAAATCACTATAATGGCGAGTGTCTCAAAACTCTTCCCTCGTCAAACTGATAGGATGGGCACGAATTTTTTTCACTTTTTTTTCGGAAATCAGGGCAGCGACGACGAAAAAGTGCGACAAAAAATCACTATGATGGCACGTGGCTCAAAAGACTCAGAAAAGCCTAAAAATAGGATAGGGAAAAAATTTGCCCGTGAAAATTTTGGCCTAAAAACTGCCCGGGGGTCTCCAGACTCTTTTTCGAGACCTACGCAGGCAAGGAAACACGAATCAGAATTTAGATTGATCTCAAGAACAAACCTAATATGAGAAGAACTCGGATTGGTGGTGGATATATGGTTGTGGTATATGGCAGCGGTGGTGGTATATGGTAGCGGTGGTGGTATATGGATACAGATTGGTGGTGGTATATGGATACGGATTGGTGGTGGTATATGGATATGGATTCAGAGCGGTGGCGGATAAGCAAAAGTGGTAGATGGGCGATGATGATGGTGCGGCGGCGGCGTGACAACTTATGACCAGAACTCGAAACTCTAAAAGACTAATCCTTCTTTTACCAGCAACTTGACACGACGATGCAACCGCAAATTCAACAAAGCAAAAACCCTAAAAAGATTATGCAAAGGCTCAGATTGGTTCGGATATGATGAACTAACCCTAATTTTTTTGTGTGGCTTTTTTTCGTGGACTGTAGGTATGAAGAACAGACTCGATCTAATCTACGAAAAACTGTAAAAATTCTCACCGAGCAACCTGGAAATCTGATACCACTTGATAGAGGCTAAGGTGTCCCGATGTTTCGATGAGATGGTGGCTATCGTTTTCTGTGGGAGTCGACCTTGACGATCCGACTACGAACGTGCGAGACGTCGCGCCTTAGCAATCGCTAAACCAACTTCCGAGGGTTATTGACCACGCCGGAGCACGATCAACCTGACCACGAGGGTATGTTTCCTGCGAGCAAACAAAGAACAAGCAAGAAACTGAGATTGCAATCGGATATTGCGAATATAAGATGAAAGCTTTATTGATCAAGGTGGGGTTCTGTGACGTCTTGGTCTGGTCGTTGGACACAAACGAAGTACGCGAAGTTGCAGCTATGGCGAACTTTTAATCTAAACAAAACCCAAAGTCTAAACGGCACGCCCTAAGGGCTGTATATATGGAGGAAGAGGGGGAATTTCGTGGCCCTTGAGGGTGGGGTCCGAAACCAACCCTAACTCTTGTTTCCCCACACATACGGACTCTAAAAATAGCCTATACTTAAGTATTTCGAAATTACATGGGCCTGGCCCATTAATAAGGTGACGCAGCACCTAGAATAGCCTATGGACGAATATTATGAAGTGGCATCTTGTATATTTCGTCCAAGGCTTCATGCACTCCTTATGGCGCTTCAAAGTCCTGAAATCATCACTTGTAACTCCGTTCTTGATCCCCTTGCGCATGCCATCAACTTCATGCGTGTTCTTGCTCCAATGTTCATCCTTCTCCAAGCTAGGCCCTTCATTTGAAAGCAAAACAAATGTATCCAATTTAGGCAGCATCATAATCTCATGAACATTAGAATCATTACCAAGAAACGAAAGTACCTGGTAATTTAATTGGCGTGCGCGAGCTCTAGTAATTTGTCCAGTATATGTAACAGTAGGGGCTGTGGGTGTAACAATGGTATTGATGTCCTCATCATGAACTTCCGAACAAGCCTTCCGAAGAGTAGAGTCCTGGAAGTAAGAGCAAAGTATAAAAAAATCAGCAGCCCCTGGTGCGGTTTAAGCCGTGTTTTGGGCGTGCCGTGATGGTGCCCCTCCCCCTATGCCCATGGTATTTCTAGAGCATAGTTATGTACGCGAAGTACTGGCGTTGCCTTTTTGCGGGGGTTGGGGTTGGGGCCGCATTGCTACTCCTGCTCGGAACGTGCCAGGCGGTCTTGTTGTAGGTTACTCCGGGCGCGCCTTGACGGTGTCGGACGTTTAATGGCCGACTGGAGAACTGCCTGGAGAGGCTGCTTGTACTTCCGCTGCAGGGGCCGCCGTGTGCTCTCCTCCGTTCGGATTCGAGAGCGTTCGGTGTTTCCCATTGACCGTAATGACTCCTCGAGGGCCTGACATCTTGAGCTTAAGGTATGCGTAGTGCGGGACCGCATTGAACTCGGCGAATGCGGTTCGCCCGAGCAGTGCATGATAGCCACTGCGGAACGGGACTATGTTGAAGATTAACTCCTCGCTTCGGAAATTATCCGGAGATCCGAAGACCACTTCAAGTGTGACTAAGCCTGTACAGCTGGCCTCTACACCTGGTATTACGCCTTTAAAGGTCGTCTTGGTGGGCTTAATCCTCGAGGGATCTATGCCCATTTTCCGCACTATATCCTGGTAAAGCAGGTTCAGGCTGCTGCCGCCGTCCATAAGGACTCTAGTGAGATGAAATCCGTTAATAATTGGGTCAAGAACCAATGCGGCGAATCCGCCATGACGGATGCTAGTGGGATGGTCTCTTCGATCAAAGGTGATCGGGCAGGAGGACCATGGGTTGAACTTTGGGGCGACTGGCTCTACCGCGTATACGTCTCTTAACGCGCGCTTCCGCTCCCTTTTGGGGACGTGGGTGGCGTATATCATGTTCACCGTCCGCACTTGTGGGGGAAAACTCTTCTGTCCATTGTTGTTCGGCGGCCGGGCTCCTCGTCGTCATCGCTATGCAACCCCTTGTTCTTCATTCGGCGCTTAATCTGCTCTGCCTGCTTGAACACCCACAGTCCCTGTGGTGTGATTGGCCGGCTTTTCGGGGGTGCCATGTATTGGCACAAGCGGTCGAGTATTCGGTCCAAGCTGGACGGGCCCCTAGGATTCCTTTTGAATGACTTTTTCCGCTGACCGGATTTAGAGCCTCTGAATCCGGCATTAACTGCCGTATCCTTAGCATTGTCGCCGTTGATGCGGCGCTTCTACTGGTTGCGACGCGACCTGCCACTAATATCCCTGGTGTCCGAACGACTAGGGTTCTTGGTCATATTGTTGCTACAAGCAAGCCAGCTGTCTTCTCCCGCGCAAAAGCGGGTCATGAGTGCCGTGAGTGCTGCCAAATATTTCGGCTTCTCCTGTCCTAGGTGTCGGGCAAGCCACTCGTCACGGATATTATGCTTGAAGGCTGCTAAGGCCTCTGCGTCTGGACAGTTGAGTATTTGATTTTTCTTTGTTAGGGACCGTGTCCAGAATTGCCTGGCCGATTCGTCTGGCTGCTGAATTACATGGCTTAGGTCGTCAGCGTCTGGGGGTCGCACCTAAGTGCCCTGGAAATTGTCGAGGAATGCGGCTTCCAGGTCCTCCCAACAGCTGATTGACCCTGTTGGCAGGCTGTTAAGCCACTGCCGGGCTGGTCCTTTAAGCTTGAGTGGGAGGTATTTGATGGCGTGGAAATCATCGCCGCGGGCCATGTGGATATGAAGGAGATAATCCTCGATCCATACCGCGGGATCTGTTGAGCCATCATATGATTTGATGTTTACGGGTTTGAAACCCTCAGGGATTTGATGATCCATTATTTCGTCTGGGAAGCACAATGGGTGTGTGACGCCTCTGTACTAGGCGATATCATGACGTAGCTCCAATGAGCTTTGTCTACTGTGTTCGGCCCTGCCGAATTTGTGGCCGGCATGACGGTTACCGTCTGAGCCGTGGGGCGCCCACGCGATCCGTAGATCGATCTTGTTTGCCTTGCCTTGTCCTCCAACATGTCTCGTAAGTCCGGCGCATATTCCCGTGCCTTGGTACGGGGTGCGGCTTGAGTGAGGGCCGAGAGGCCTCTCTGTCGCGACCACGAGGTGGCTGGTCGGCCACATCAAGTGCTTCCTCCTCTAATCGGGGTAGCAACCTGCGCTTTGGGTAGCTCTTGGAGGGGCGTTCGAGTTTATGCTCTTCGGCCGCAAGGACTTCAGTCCATCTGTCGACTAGCAAATCTTGATCAGCTCTAAGCTGTTGCTGTTTTTTCTTGAGGCTTCTTGCCGTGGCCATAAGCCTGCGTTGAAAACGCTCTTGCTCGACGGGATCCTCTGGCACGACGAATTCGTCGTCGTCGAGGCTTGCCTCGTCTTCGGAGGGAGGCATATAATTATCGTCCTCGACCTCTCTGTCTGCCGCTCTCTCATGAGGGCTGGTTTCTCCATCCTCCTGTGCTAAATCTTGCTCGGGGGGATGTTCTTCGGCGCTTTCCGGGGTATTATTATCTCCCGTGCTGGAATCGCCATTTTTGTGTTGGCGGGATTTTGAGCGGCGCCGCTGACGCCGGTGCTTTTGCTGTTTCTTGGAGGGGTCATCCTCCGATGTTCCATCGCCCTATCCCTCTTTTGGGGTGTCCACCATGTATATGTCATATGACAAGGTGGCTTTCCAGGGCCTAGTTGGCGCTGGTTCTTCATAATCGCCTTCATCGGTGTCCATACCGTCGATGTCTTCGGAGTCGAAGTCGAGCATGTCGGTTAAGTTGTCGACAGTGGCTACAAAGTGGGTGGTGGGTGGCGGAGCCGATGCGGGTGCGGCCTCCAGGGCACTGTTCGGCCGCAGAGCTAGATCATGCTCGTCGTGACAGTGCGGCGCGCTCGGCAGTGGTTCGAATCCGTCGAAGATCAAGTCCCCGCGGATGTCGGCCGTGTAGTTTAAACTTCCGAATCTGACCTGACGGCCAGGGGCGTAGCTTTCGATCTGCTCTAGATGGCCAAGTGAATCGGCCCGCAGTGCAAAGCCGCCAAGGACGAAGATCCGTCTGGGGAGGAAGGTCTCACCCTGGACTGCATCGCCATTGATGATCGTAGGAGCCATCGGGCCTGACGGCGACGACACAGAGGAACTCTCAATGAAAGCACCAATGTCGGTGTCAAAACCTGCGGATCTCGGGTAGGGGGTCCTGAACTGTGCGTTTAGGCCGGATGGTAACAGGAGGCAGGGGCCACGAAGTTTTACCCAGGTTCGGGCCCTCTCGATGGAGGTAAAACCCTACGTCCTGCTTGATTAATATTGATGGTATGGGTATTACAAGAGTTGATCTACCACGAGATCAGAGAGGCTAAACCCTAGACGCTAGCCTATGGTATGATTGTTGATGTGTAAGTTGTCCTACGGACTAAAACCCTCCGGTTTATATAGACACCGGATAGGGTTAGGGTTACATAGAGTCGGTTACAATGGTAGGAGATCTGAGCATCTGTATCGCCAAGCTTGCCTTCCACGCCAAGGAAAGTCCCTTCCGGATACGGGACAGAGTCTTCAATCTTGTATCTCCATAGTCCAGGAGTCCGACTTGAAGGTATAGTTCGGCTATCCGAACACCCCCTAATCCAGGACTCCCTCAAAAACATTGAGCGTATGAATGCTAAATATAACTTGCTGGAGATAAGGGTAGAAAACATGTTGTGTTTGCACCTGGAGATCTTGTTTGGTTACATTTGTGTAAGGATAGATTTCCTAATTTGCGCAAATCAAAGCTAATGCCACGTGTTGATGTCCTTTTAAGGTGTTAGAGAAAATAAATGATAATGCATATAAACTTGAGCTGCCTGCAGATTTTGGGGTTAGTCCCACTTTTAACATTGCAGATTTGAAGCCTTATTTGGGTGAGGAAGATGAGCTTTCGTCGAGGACGACTTCATTTCAAGAAGGGGAGGATGATGAGGACATCAATACCATTGTTACACCCACATCCCCTGCTGTTATACATACTGGACCAATTACTAGAGCTCGCGCACGCCAATTGAATTATCAGGTACTTTCGTTTCTTGGTAATGATTCTAATGTTCATGAGAATATGATGCTGCCTAAATTGGATACATTTGTTTTGCTTACAAATGAAGGGCCTAGCTTGGACAAGAAAGATGAACCTTGGAGCAAGTTCAAGCATGGAGATGATGGCATGCGCAAGGGGAACAAGAACGGAGTTACAAGTGATGATTCCAGGACTCTGAAGCCACCATAATGAGTGCATGAAGCATGGGACGAAATATACAAGATGCCACTTCATAAATTTCGTCCAGAGGCTATTCTAGGTGTGCGTCACCTTATTATTGGGCCAGGCCCATGTATTTTCGAAATACTTAAGTATAGGCTGTTTTTAGTCCGTATGTGCGGGGCAAACAAGAGTTAGGGTTTGTTTCGGACCCCTCCACAAGGGCCACGAAATTCCCCCTTCTCCTCCATATATATAGCCCTTAGGGCATCGTTTAGACTTTGGGTTTTGTTTAGATTAAAAGTTCGCCATAGCTGCAACTTCGCGTACTTCGTTTGTGTCCAACGACCAGACCAAGACGTCACAGAACCCCACCTTGATCAATAAAGCTTTCCTCTTATATTCGCAATATCCAGATTGCAATCTCAGTTTCTTGCTTGTTCTTAGTTTGCTTGTAGGAAATAGACCCTCGTGGTCAAGTTGATCATGCTCCGCCGTGATCAATAACCCTCGAAAGTTCGTTTAGCGATTGCTAAGGCGCGACGTCTTCGCACGTTCGTAGTCGGATCGTCAAAGTCGACTCCCACAGAAAACGATATCTATCTCATCAAAACATCGGGACACCTTTGCCTCTATCAATTTGTATGTGCCAAACTCTAAACCTTCAAATGAAATTCCGTTTTGTATGCTCGAATAGCTCATGTATCAACTAGGGATGTCTATATCTTCCATTCTAGGTGGGTTATTCTCAAGATGAGTGGACTCCGCTCATCACTCACGAGAAAATGGTCGGTAACCGGGATGCCCAGTCACATGCTCAAATCAAAATAATTGAAAACAAAACTCCCCTAGGATTGTTGTTAGTTGGAGGCTCCCATTGTTTCGGACAAGCCATGGATTGATGTTTGTTGGTGGTGGGGGTATAAACTTTACCATTCTGTTTAGGAACCACCTATAATGTGTGTAGCATGGAAGATATCGAGATCTCTTGGTTGTTATGTTGACAATGAAAGTATGCCACTCAAAATATTATTTATCTCTGTTTCAAAACTCGAGCTTTGGCACCTCTACAAATCCCTACTTCCCTCTGCGAAGGGCCTATCTATTTACTTTTATGTTGAGTCATAATCCTCTTATTAAAAAGCACCAGTTGGACAGCACCACTGTCGTTCGCATGCATTGCTATTAATTTACATTGAGTGTGAGTGTGACTAGATCTCTTTTACCATGAATTATAATGTCTAGTCAGTCCTTGATCTTCAGGGGTGCTCTGCATTAATGTTTTGTGGTCTCAGAAAGGGCTAGCGAGATACCATCTTGTTATATCATATTATGATTGTTTTGAGAAAGTGTTGTCATCCGAGATTTAGTATTATTGCTCGCTAGTTGATTATGCCATTGATATGAATAAACATGAGACCTAAATGTTATTGTGAATATGGTTAGTTCATAATCTTTGTTGTAAACTTGAATGTTGGCCTTACATATTTGCAACATCAAGATCAAATAGAGTTTGTAAAAGTTTTTCTTTATCACTTTCAGTTTGTCAACTGAATTGCTTGAGGACAAGCAAAGGTTTAAGCTTGGGGGAGTTGATATGTCTCCAACGTATCTACTTTTCCAAACACTTTTGCCCTTGTTTTGGACTCTAACTTGCATGATTTGAATGGAGCTAACCCGGCTGATGCTGTTTTCAGCAGAATTGCCATGGTATTATTTTTTGATGTAGGGTAGAACCCTAATCGCCCGATCTTTCACGAAAGGAGCGGATCCCGTGAAGAACACGAGGAACACAAAGAGGGAAACGAGGGAAATCACAAGGGGAAACACAAGAGGAACACTCAAACTAACAAGAACAAGTCACACATGTGCTAGATCCTCGAATACATAAGAGGATACACAATCCATGGACAACTAGGGACGATACAAAAGGGTAACCGGTTCTTCTTCGTGAGGAGGTCTTGATGTTCTTCCCTAAAGAGGGGTCTTGAATCCGCTTGGGGGATCTTCTCCAGTGGAGGCTCGAATCTCCAAGGAGAAGGTAACCACGTGGATGAGCAAAGCTCTCACACAAAATATGAGCTAATCCTTTGCTAACCTAGAAAGTTGTACGGGATGGAGTATATATAGTCTAGGGGGGAGAAGGGATACACGGGCCTCAGCCCTTCACCATGCGCAGACAGGGGAGGCCGGATGTCCGGGCTTGTTGGGCCGGATGTCCGGGTTTTCAGGCGACACCGGATGTCCGGGCTGGGGGCCGGATGTCCGGGCAGGAGCGGTGGCATTTGTTGCTCTCGGGTTTGGAGGGGCCGGATTTCCGGGCTAGTGGTTGGATGTCCGGGGGCTTAGGAGGGGCTGGATGTCTGGGGCATGTAGCCTTCTGTGTCTGGGCTACTGTAGTGGAAGACGCTCCAGGGGTCGGACGTCCGGGGCCTTGGCCGGAAGTACGGGGCCTGGGAGATGCTCTTGGCTACTTCTATTGGTTCTCCTCTTCTGTGGACTTGGGGACTTGTACATCTTCATGCACATCTTCGGGAGGACCCTCTTGGTACCTAATCATGCACAACACCTCGGACTTAGGTAGTAGCCATGTCTCATGCATAGAAAGTGGAAGTTCGGAGAGGAGTGAGTTCACCTTATCTTCGATAGCTTTGGTTCGGGCTCGTGTCATTGGTCCAAGTGGTGTCGTTGGAGGTGTGGGTGCATCCATGGGGATGATGTTGGGATGCTCTGCATCATCTCCCCTCCCTTGGGGAAGATCCGTCCTCGGATCGAAATCCTCATCACCATGGTAGGGCGAGAGATCTTTGATGTTGAAGATGTCGCTCACAGAGTACTTGTCACGAGGGATGTCGATCTTGTAAGTGTTGTTGTTGTAGCGTGCAAGCACATTGAATGGTCCATCCGCGCGTGGTCGAAGTTTGGACTTGCGTTCTTGGGGAAAGCGGGTCCTTGCGAAGGTGTAGCCACACGAGATCTCCAATGTTGAATATCATAGGGTGCTTGTTGACGTTGAGCTTGGTCGCAAGGCGTTGTACTTGGCGCTCGATAGTGTTTCTCGTTTCTTCATGCACCTTCTTGAGATGGGTCGCTCATGCACTTGCATCCAAATTGATTCGCTCTTGGAGTGGTAGAGGTAGAATATCCAACTGTGACAAAGGGTTGAATTCGTAGACGACCTCAAAAGGGGACTTGCCGGTTGTTGAGTGTCGTGCTCGGTTGTAGGAGAACTCGGTGATGGGTAGACACTCCTCCCACTCCTTGATGTTCTTCTTGATGAGTACTCGAAGTAGAGCGGAGAGTGTGCGGTTTGTCACCTCCGTTTGGCCGTCGGTTTTGAGGATGGTACGCCGTGGAGAAGAGTAGCTTGATTCGAGCTTGGCGCATAGGGTCTTCCAAAAGTAGCTAAGGAACTTGACGTCGCGGTCCGAGACGATGGTCTTTGCACACCATGGTAGACGCAATATTTCACTACAAAAGAGATTTCAGCAACATGTGAAGCATCACTCTATCTTGTTGCAAGGAATAAAATGTGCCATTTTTGAGAAACGGTCGACAACGACAAATATGGAATCTTTCCCATTTCGAGTCCTAGGCAAACCAAGTACAAAGTCCATGCTAATGTCTTCCCATGGTTGGTATGGAATTGGTAAAGGCATATAGAGGCCATGAGATTGAGCTTTGGACTTAGCTTTGCGACATGTAGAACATCGGTTGGTGAAACGATTGACATGTCCCGAAACATCTTTGGCCAAAAGTAGTTCTTCGAGAGCGTGGCGAACGTCTTGTCCACGTCCGAAGTGTCCCATTAAGCCTCCTCCATGCGATTCCTGCAAAAGCAACAAACGAAAGAGACACTTCGGGGATGCAAAGTTTGTTAGCTCTCATAAGATATCCGCCTTTGATGTAATAGCGTTCCCAAGATGTATTCGACAAACACTTGGCATAAGGAGTAGCAAAAGTTGCATCATGCTCATACAAGTCTTTGATATGCTCAAAGCCAATGACATCTAACTCAAGTTGCGTGACAAGCATGCATATGCGGGAAAGAGCATCCTACTATGTTTTCTTTACCCTTGATGTACTTGATGACATAGGAAAAGACTCAATAAATTCACTCCATTTAGCATGACGCTTGTTCAACTTGTTTGTCCCTTAAGATACTTGAGAGTCTCATGATCGGTATGAATGATAAACTCATGGGGACGAAGGTAATGTTCCCATTCATGCAAAACGCGGACTAAAGCATATAGCTCTTTGTCATAGATGGGGTAATTGAGTTGCGCTCCGGAAAGTTTCTCACTAAAGTAAGCTATGGGGCGCTTCTCTTGCGTTAACACACCTCCTATGCCATTACCACTAGCATCGCAATGAATCTCAAAAGGCTTGTCGAAGTTGGGTAAAGCAAGCACGGGAGCATGAGTAAGCAAATTCTTAAGCTCATTGAATGCGGTATCTTGGGATGGTCCCCAAACAAAAGGCGCATTCTTCTTGCTCAAAGCATGCAAAGGCGAAGCAATGGTGCTAAAATCCTTCACAAAGCGACGATAGAAACCCGCAAGGCCAAGAAAACTACGCACTTGATGCAAGTTGGTTGGTTGCGGCCAAGTCTTAATAGCATTGATCTTGGACTCATCGACATGAACACCCTTAGAAGAAAACAACAAAACCCAAGAAAACGAGCTTATCAACACCAAAAAGGCATTTCTCCATATTAGCATAGAGGCGCTCTTTTCTAAGAGTTTGCAAAACGGTGCAGACATGGGTGACATGCTCTTTGATAGATTTGCTAAACACAAGAATGTCATCAAAGTAGACCACAACAAATATACCAATGTAAGGGCGAAAGACATGATTCATGAGGCGCATAAAAGTGCCCAGTGCTTCCGAAAGACCCATAGGCATGACTAACCACTCATACAAACCAAACTTGGTTTTGAAGGCGGTTTTCCATTCATCACCCTCTTGTATGCGGATTTGATAGTAACCACTCTTAAGATCAATTTTGGAAATATTAGTGGCACCGCTAAGTTCATCATCAAGCATATCATCTAGGCGTGGAATGGGATACCTATAGCGAACGGTTGATAGCATTGATAGGTCTTCAATCGGAGCACCTGCGAAAACTACCATCACATTTTGGCACAAGAATGACCGGAATGGCACAAGGGCTCAAACTTTCACGCACATGTCCATGGTCTATGAGATGCTTTACTTGCCTTTGTATTTCTTTTGTTTCGTCGGGGTTGACACGGTATGGAGCTTTGTTGGGAAGAGGTGCTCCGGGGATGAGGTTAATTCGGTGCTCAATGCCTCGTAGAGGAGGTAGACCCGGAGGTAGCTCATCGGGGAAAACATCTTGAAATTCCTGCAAAAGAGAAGACAACACTAGAGGAAGAGGTGTGAAGTGTTAGTTTGTGGTGCATTGGTCCTTGCCCTTCATCTTGAAGATGTAGTGGTTTGTTCGGCCGTTGTGGATGACTCCTCTATCGAATTGCCATGGCCGTCCAAGGAGAAGATGACAAATGGTCATTGGAACGACGTCGCACTCCAAGGTGTCTTCGTAGGCGCCGATTTTGAAGGAGACTTGTACTCGGTGCTCGACTTGGATGGTGCCGGAGTCACTAAGCCATTGCACTTTGTATGGATGTGGATGCTTCGTCTTGGGCAATTGGAGCTTGGATCAAAGTTCTTCACTTGCGAGATTATGACAACTCCCTCCATTGATGATGACCTTGACGGATCGTCCATTGATGCCGGCCTTGGTGTGGAATATGTGGCATCGTTGGTCTTCTTCTTGGTGATGTTGGAGAGTCAAGACTTTGGAGACAACAAGTGCAGGACTTGAGTCTTCATCGCAAAAGACTTGTTCTTCTTCATTGTTCACTTGGCGGTGCATGGCGACTTGCTCGAGGGCTTCCATTTCGCCTTCGCTCATGGAGTCATTGGTGCCATCGTCGTTGAAGACCATGGTTCGCTTGTTGGTGCACTCGTAGGACTTGTGGCCTCGGCCTCCGCAAGTGAAACACTTGAAGGAACTCGTCTTGACGGTCTCATCGGTGGGGGTTGATGATGATGAAGCTCTCGGCTTGAAGTTGCTCGTAGGAGGATGGCTTGTAGTTGACGAAGCTTTCTTGGAAGTCGACTTGTCGATGTTGGAAGTAGAAGGTCTTGTAGTCGGTGTTGGAGTCGTTGAAGCTTGGTTGTTGGAGAAGTCATAGGACTTGGATGAGAACTTGGCATACTTGAAATCATCTTGCACTTGGCATTCCGCTTTGGTAGCTTGGTGCACTAGCTCGATGAGATTTGAGTATGGTTGGAAGTCGGCGATCTTCTTGATAGGATGATTGCGTCCATTCAAGAAACGTGCCATTGTTTGCTCATCATCTTTTGTGACATTGGCTCTTCATTGCAATCTCAATCTCCTCGTAGTATTCTTCAACGCTCTTTGTTCCTTGCTTGAGTTGTTGGAGTTTCTTGAAGAGGTCGCGGTTGTAGTAGGTAGGTACGAAGCGTGCTCTATGATTTTTTCCCACCAAATGAGGACATAATCTTGGAACTCAAGGGATGCCATCGCGATTTTCTTCTCTTCTTCAAATTGTGCAAACAAAGATCTTGTCAACCTTCAATGCCCATGAAAGGTACTCTTCGGGATCGTTGCTTCCGTTGAACTTGGGCATGGTGAACTTGAGTTTGCCATAACGTTGCTCTTCATTGTGTTGGGGGGGATGATGACGCCCATGTTGTTGATGATTGTGCAACTCGTGGTGCTCTTGGCGCGGAGGGTTGTTATCGTCATGTTGTTCTTGTCGTGGAGGATCTCCATTGTCTTCATTCTCTTGATTGACTTGTTGTTCTTGGCGAGCTTGTGGAGGAGCTTGTCGAGCTCGAGGAGGAACTTGACGATGCACGCGAGCTTGAAATCTTCGTTCTTGAATTTCTTCGCGAAGTGCTTCCTCTTGTTCACGGGCTTGTCGGCTTCAGGTCGGCTACGGCTCGACTCGAATCGCGTAGAGCTTGTTGCGCCGCAAGTGCTTGAGCGTCATGGAGTTGTTGTTCTTGAGTGTTGCCTCGGCATCTTGAGCATTTTGGTGTAGACGCGCTCGCTCTTCCTCTTCATGTTGGCGTTGTCGTTGCCGTTCTCGTGCTAGCGCAAAGGCCTCTTGAGTTTGACGTTGTCGGCGCTCTTGAGAGTCGGTGTCTCGCGTGGATTGAGGCTTGCTTGACGATCGGTGCGCGGCGGCGGCGAAGAGTGTTCGATGTCGGTGTACTTGAGCCGGAGAGGGTGAAGTCGGAGTGGCGGCTTGTTGAACGGCTCCTTCTTGAAGTGGAAGACGAGCGGTTGAGCAACAAAGCACGTGAATTTCGTCCATCCTTGCGTCATTCTCTTGCTTGTGATCGTCGAGCTTGTGGTCGAAGTAGTCCCTTGTGACGTTGCTCGGAAAGTCGCAAGTCGGCGGCAAGGTATGTCGATACGGTCAACTCATAGGCCATAAAAAGCACAGCAAGAAAAAAAAAACTAATTGGTTCGATCTTCATAGTCTTGTTGCTCTTGATGCAAAGCACGATTGTGCACCAAAGAGGTGACTCTTTGGCGATAAAGAGTTCATGTCGTCGTCTTGCTCCATGAAGAGTGGGTTGGTAGAAGTACTTGGCCTATCCATCATTCCAAGACAAATGTGAGTGGTAGAAAGATGAAAGAGAACGAAATACCAAATGTACCTTGACCAGAAGTTGAAAGTGGATCGATGATCACTCCAATGTAGGACAAGGAAATAGCACAATTGGTACCAATTCTTGTCGGTTTCTCACACCTACACAAGTAAAAGCTTATGGTGGAGCTTGGTTAGGATGGTGGCACAAAATTTGATGCAATTGTAAGTGAGCTTCAATAATGTTGGAAAAGATTCGCAAGATGCAATGTAACAAGTAGACCAAGCATATAAGGTACACGGAAACACACACGCAAAAAGATAAGTGGGGTTGTGCAACCAAGGGTGAGCCAAAATGTGGAATCCACAAAAATGCTCTTGTTGCACAACACTAGAGAGACGCTAGCACGATTGCACAATAGGCGGATACAAGAACTTGTGCACAACCTACTTAGCAAAAATGCAACGACTTCTATCCCAAATATGTTCTATGCAAGGTGTTGCTATGATATGATCCAAGATGATCGAGTATGACAATCTTAATGTTGTAAGATGCTATGGTTCTTGCTTAAAAGCTCTTTGCTTATCTTTCTCTTTGCTTAAAAGCTTGTTTGGCTCTTTGATGTTTGAGCTCTTTTCTCATGCAATGCTTGACGAACCAAGATAGCAAATGAGTATGCGATGACAACTTTGTGACACAAGAGATGATACCAATATATGCAACAATGATGTATGTATGCTATGGGAAGTATGATCACTAATGTGCACAAGTCTCGTTGCCGCAATACTCAATGGCTAGTCTCGATGGGTAAGCGACGCAAAGAGTAAGGCTATGATGGCTATCAATGTAATGGCAAGAGTGATATGTTCCAATACCAAGATGAGGTTACCGGTCTTGCTTCCGGTATGGTGTCAAAATGGTGGCACGAATACCAAGATGTGTAGTCGTAGGTGGTCGATTGTTGATGACGATGTAGGACGGCGGTGATGATGTAGGACGTCCGTGGCGAAGATGAGCGGCGTGATGTCGATGTCGAACCGTACCTAGATAGCCGAAACACAAAAGGATACGGTACCGCAACTCAAATTCTCAAACCTCGAAGTAGCAATTGTGTCGGAGAGCGAAACGGTCCAAAAATGGTTGGGTTATGCGGAAGTGGAGGTATGCGGAAGTATATATGGTATATGGTGGGCACCGGAACAAAATTTGGTGGAAATTGGGCGGAAAACGGGGCGGTGGATGGAGATGTTGCTGCCAGGGTCGGATGTCCGGGTGGATGGCCGGATGTGCTGGGGGCCGGATGTCCTGGGCTTGACGGGCCGGATGTCCGGGCTCTGGATCCGGGGACGAACGGGATGAACACCGCGTGGAGAGGTCAAATCCGGGCGAAATTCGGAGGAATTTGTGGATGGAAATTGGGGGAAAAGGATGGGAAGCTAGATCCACTCAAAACAAAGCAAATCCACGGATCCAAACCAACAAAATCTCAACACACCAACAAATCACAAAAAAAATTTGGGGCTATTTTTGGTGGGGATTTCGGATTAGGACGAAAAACAACAAAATTAGGCTAGAAACACAATGGGGAGGCTCCGAAATCGTGATCACGTGGCTCTAGATACCAAGATGATGTAGGGTAGAACCCTAATCGCCCGATCTTTCATGAAAGGAGCGGATCCCGCGAAGAACATGAGGAACACACAAGAGGGAAACGAGGGAAATCACAAGGGGAAACACAAGAGGAACACTCAAACTAACAAGAACAAGTCACACATGTGCTAGATCCTCGAATACATAAGAGAAGATACACGATCCACGGACAAACTAGGGACGATACAAAAGGGTAACCGGTTCTTCTCCGTGAGGAGGTCTTGATGTTCTTCCCTAAAGAGGGGTCTTGAATCCGCTTGGGGGATCTTCTCCGGTGGAGGCTCGAATCTCCGAGGAGAAGGTAACCAAGTGGATGAGCAAAGCTCTCACACAAAATATGAGCTAATCCTTTG